>NC_026006.2:27591764-27750517 GCF_000442705.2 Elaeis guineensis | reverse complement strand
AATCTTCCACTTGGCTAAGCCAATCGTGCAGTATCTAATACCCATCTTCGACTTGAAGTCATCAAACTCCTTCACCATAATGGCTTTAATGAATGGATCAGCCAGGTTCTTCTTCCCATCAATCTTTGAAGGTCGACGTCACCTCGATCCATGATTTCTCGGATGAGATGGTAGCAGCGCAGAATATGCTTCGTCCACTGGTGTGCCTTCGGTTCCTTCGCCTAAGCAATGGCTTTAGAGTTGTCATAGTAGAGTAGAATTGGACCAACAAGGGAGGCTGCTACTTTGAGCTCGATGATGAATTTTCTCAGCCACATCGCTTCTTTGGCAGCATCTGATGCAGTGACATACTCCACCTCGCAAACTGAATCAGCCACTATGTGCTGCTTGGAACTCTTCCAGCAGACAGCCCCACCATTAAGGATAAAAATAAATCCCGACACACTCTTGCTGTCATCGTGATCAGACTGGAAACTAGAGTCTGTAAACCCTATAAGTCTCAAGTCTGATTCACCATAAACAAGCCACTAGTCCTTAGTATTTCTTAAATACTTCAGGATGGTTTTAACAACCTTCCAGTGATTCTCCCCTGGATCAGATTGGTATCTACTCACTACTCCTAGTGAGTACGCCACATCTGGTCGTGTCCATGTCATGGCGTACATGATAGATCCTACTGCTGAAGTATATAAAATTCTACCCATACGCTCTCTCTCTTGAGGTGTTGTCGGACAATCCCTCTTCGAGAGAGAAATTCCATGGCCTATCGGTAGATAGCCTTTTTTGGAATTCTATGGCCTTCAGCATAGTATCAATGTACGTGGACTGGGATAAGCCAAGCAACCTTTTAGATCTATCCCTATAGATCCTCATCCCTAGGATGTGGGAAGCTTCTTCCAGATCCTTCATGGAGAATTGTGATGATAGTCAAATCTTTATTCTCTGTAATACAGAAATATCATTTCCCGATTAAGAGAATGTCATCCATATATAATACAAGAAATACCACTACTGGATCATTAGCCCACTTATAAATATAGGGCTCTTCTCCGTTCTTAATGAAGCCATATGTCTTGATCGTCCTATCAAAATGTATGTTCCAACTCTAGGATGCCTACTTAAGTCCATAAATGGACCTCTGTAGCCTGCACACCTTAGACTCATCTGTGGATGTGAACCCTTCAGGTTGTATCATATATACCTCTTCGTCCAGCTCTCCATTTTGGAAAGCTGTTTTCACATCCATCTGGCAGATTTCATAGTCCAAATGGGCAGCTATTGCAAGCATAATCCGAATGGATTTGAGCATTGCCACAGGAGAAAACTTCTTGTCATAGTCTATACCATAACGTTGACAATATCCCTTGGCAACCAGATGGGCTTTATAGGTTTCCACCTTTCCGTCTGTGCCCCTCTTCCTCTTGAAGACCCACTTACACCCTATGGGTTTTATTCCTTCGAGTGGGTCAACCAATGTCCACACATCGTTGACCTTCATGGACTCCATTTCGGATTTCATGGCCATTTCTCAGAGTCAGGTCTCTGCATTGCATCCATGTAGGTGATTGGATCCTCATCATTTTCATCAAGTTCGATGGATCTCCATCTCGGATCAAGAAACCATAGTATCTGTCCGGTTGACATGGTACTCTACCAGATCGCCTTAAGGGTATAGGAACAATGGGCTCCGAATCTGATGTAATCAAATCCGATTCAGGTTCAGCTACTTGTGTCAGTTTTTTCATCTGTCGAACTTCCTCAAGTTCGATCTTAGAGGCAACAGTCCCTTCACCAAGGAACTCCTTTTCTAAAAAGATTGCCTTAAGACTGATAAACACCTTTTGCTCATCAGCTAGATAGAAATAATACCCTTTAGTCTCTTTTGGGTACCCTATGAAATTACACTTGTCAAACCTA
Organism: Elaeis guineensis; assembly: GCF_000442705.2. Lineage (NCBI taxonomy): Eukaryota > Viridiplantae > Streptophyta > Magnoliopsida > Arecales > Arecaceae > Elaeis > Elaeis guineensis. The sequence goes on along the minus strand of NC_026006.2, from coordinate 27,748,600 downwards.
GGTCCAAGCTTGTCCGTAATTAAACGTTTAACATAAGCTGGAGACCCCCAAACCCTAAGGTGCGAGAGTACTGGCTTCCGTCCTATCCATAACTCATATGGTGTATTGGTTACAGACTTACTCGAAACCCTATTTAGAAGGTAACAAGCCGATTCAAGCTTATATCCCCAAAGAGAGATCGGCAGACCAACAAACCCCATCATGGATCAGACCATGTCCAATAAGATCCGATTCCTCCTTTCAGACACACCATTATGCTATGGTGTTCTAGGAGGAGTCCACTAAGAGAAAATCCCATTCTCCCCTAAATATGTCAAAAACTTATTGGAAAGGTATTCACCTCCTCGATCAGATCGAAGAGTTTTAATACACTTCCCAGTTTATTTTTCTACCTCATTTCGAAATAGTTTGAGTATTTCAAACGACTCCGACTTATGCTTCATTAAATAGACATACCCATACCTCGATAGGTCGTCTGTGAAGGTTATGAAGTAGAAATATCCACCTCTTGCACTTGAGCTCATGGGTCCACATACATCAGAATGTACCAGACCCAAGAGTTCACTGGCTCGCTCACCTTTTCCAGTAAAAGGTGACTTGATCATCTTCCCAAGAAGACAGGACTCACAGGTTAGAAGTGATTCACAATCAGCAACTTCAAGAATTCTTTCTTGAGCCAACCTGTTTATCCTGTTCTTATTGATATGACCTAGCCTACAGTACCAAAGGTAGACTTCTGACACATTATCTATTCTAGAGCATTTACCGGAGGTTTGAACCACATTAATAGGTTGTGATAGTAAGTAAATTCTATTATTTAGTTGTCCAACAAACATTGTAACACCATTCAAAATGATATTGCAAACATTTTTTTTTATTAAAAATTGATAACCGTACATGGCCAAAAGGCCTACAGAAATAATATTTAATAAAAAGCTTGGACAATAGTGACATTCACTTAGAATTACATTATGAGAATTGATTACAAGGTTCATGATTCCTAAAGCTAGAACTGAAACTTTGCTTCCATCTCCAACGTTCAGGAATCTCTCGCCGTCATCAAATCTCCTACTGACCTGTAGATCCTGCATCAAATTGCAAATATGATAAGGGCTTTCGGTATCCAATACCCAGGTAGTAGTATCACATATAGAAAAGTTGTAAGGTGTTATCATATAATTATCTTGCTTCTTTTTCGGCCTGTTTGGGTCCAGGGAGGCAATGTATAGAGGACAGTTCCTCTTCCAGTGCCTTTGCTTCTTACAAAAGAAGAACTCCGCCTGGCTCTGGTCGGGCTTGTGCTTCTTGGTTTGACCCTGTGCAGACATCCCAGCATGCGGCTGCACCTTCTTGTTCTTCTTCTTCTTGTTCTTCTTCCCTTTCTTAAAGGATCAACGACCAGAAGAAGACCCTCCCACAATATTCACCGACTCCTTATGGAGCTAGTGGTCCTTCTCAAAGTTCTGCAGCAACCCCAACAAGCCATGGTAGTTAATTGCAGGCTTTGTCATTCAAAAATGAGTAAGGAAGGGGAGGAAGGACTTGGGCAATGAATTAAGGATCGCATCCTTACCGAGCTGCTCATGCAGAAAAAAGCCCAGTTTATTTAGGCGCTCAATCATTTCGATCATGTACAGTACATGATCAGTGACTGAGGCCCCTCCCTCATTTGAGTATTGAAAATGGCACAACTAGTTTTGTGCCTTTCAACATCGTCAGGCGTGCCAAAGGAGTCATTCAACATTTGAAGCATCTCCTACGGCTGGGCATTCTCGAACCTGCGGCTAAACTCATCATTCATTGCCGCCAGCATTATGCATCGAACGATGGCCGATCGTTAAGCCACTTCTGGTAAGTGTCTCGAACCATCCCTCTTGCGTTCGGGGCTGACTCCTCGGGTGCAGGATCCGTTACTACATAAAGGATCTGCTCATGCTCAAGGACAATTTTTAATTTTTGATACCAGCTATCGAAATTCAATCCCATGAGCTTGTCATTATCTAATAATGACCGAAGTGACAGGATAGTGGCCATAGCTGCATAAAAGAAAACCAGACCTCTATTAGTACACAAATTATTAATACTAAAGACTTGGACTTTAGTCTAAAGTTTCTCTCAATATTTTTACAAACTAGTAGCCTCAACCTCTAATTCGAGAAATTACTTTAATTCCTTAGTGGGTACTAGAATCCACACAGACTATACACGAGCCCAACTTTGGTTGGTCAACCCATGTGCATCTATGGGTAGGTTCATAACCAGTTGTTTCTCTAAACAACTTCTAGTAATCAATTTTGCCCCAGAACCTAATCAGTAGGCTTTGGCCTCCACTGAAAAGATCTGGTTAGGTCCAACCATTAACATGACTTGATTTGGTGAATCGGACCAATAAATGATCAGGCCCGACTTTGGCCGGCCAACCTGACCACCATCAGAAAGACTCAAACCAAATTATCATACTATGAATGATAATTCTATTAGTCAATAAGCACCAGGCCTTTGGGCCTCCAATGATTATTAAACTAATGAACTCATTATCACTCACTTAATGGGAGGCTATGACTTAGTTATCACTATAACTTAATCATTTTTAGGACCTAATAATTTTTGAGGATTTTATTAAAGGATAGAAGAGAATAAATTTTCATCCAATTTCAATCCTCCCACTGACTTCACCAAGTCAGATTAAAAAGAGATTTAATTAAAGCCGGCATTAGGAGCACCTAAATCAGTCACACTGATTTACCTAATGACATGGGTGAGCCCTAATCACCAAGCGATCTAATCAAAATCTAACTCACCAGGTTGGCCAAGTAAGTGAGATCAGTGGTGGGGATATGTCATTAACTCGTCAGAGATCGAATCAATGCGAGTAGCTCCCACTTAAGAACCACTGGTCAAACTGCCGAACTTACCTTAGACACCAACCGGTTCATTAATTTTAATTTGATCAACTTAGTAAATAGGGTTCCACCGTATAGTCATGAATTAAGTCCATCTTGGTCTAGTTAAAGACATGGACCCATTCAACTACAACTATTGGAGTTGAGTCTAGAGTGTCCTTGACCTAATCTAATTCAACTTTTGATTAGATTTGACCAATTACTCTAATTTAGTCCATTTCTTTAAGCTAACCTTAGGTCTAACCCAATTATGGACCTAATCCATCTAACCCATTGATCCACAAGTTTATGGAATTATCTTAGGTCTTAATTCACAATTCTAGACCAACTTGACAACACTTAATTCTTTTAATTAAGTATTTGGGCTGATGGGTCAGGGTTTGACTTTTCGAAAATAATTTTCAAATTTGAAAGGTTTTATTTTCTGTTCACCAAACATGTTGACTCATTTCACAAATAGATCAGCACATTTCATAAATAGCAATCCTATTGCTAATTACATAATAGAAAATAATTCAATCAAAATAAATTATGAATATTTCTTTAGATCTAATCTAACACATTCATGATAAATTTTATAATTGAACCTTTATAATTAAGTCCTTTCGCTGCTTCATCTGTATGAGATATAATTATAGCGGCACCCCTACCGCCATAGGAGACCCCATCGAATGGGAGGAGAGGACCTTTAAACCCTACTTTTCTCCTATGACCAGACGGCCATGGCAACCAACCCAATTCGATTACTTGCTACTTGGATCATGTATATCTAAATATATCAATTTTAAATTTTAAATTTCAAATTTCAAATTTTAAAATTTTGAATTTTAAATTTCAAACAAATTTCAAATTTCAAAATTTTGAATTTCAAATTTTGAATTTTAAATTTTGAATTTTAAATTTGAAATTTCAACCAAATTTCAAATTTTAAATTTCAAATTTTGAATTTCAAATTTTCAAATTTTAAATTTCAAATTTTAAAATTCAAATTTTGAATTTTGAATTTCAAACTTTTGAATTTTGAATTTTGAACAATTTTCAAAATTTAAATTTTAAATTTTAAATTTTAAATTTTAAATTTAAACTTTTAGATTACAACTTAATCTACGCATGCAAATTCATATATCATATCTTAGAACCCGCTCTGATACCATTTGAAGTGAAATTCAGTACAGGGGTAAAATGATAATTTTAAAACTTTTTAAAATTATGATTTTACAGTGAAAAATATTAATTAATCTAATTAATTAACATGTGTTTACCTTACACTAGGATCTAAATATGATATACAGCATGCATGCATTTCAATTTGAAATTCGAATTTGAACAGTAAACACTTTACTGTAATGTGTTCAGTGTTGGAGCACGATCCCGGCTCCTCCCATGGACCTTTGGTACAGCGGAACCAGCAATGAATAGATCTGGAGACTTCTGGACACGATCCAAGGCCCTTGACAAAATCAGTCTGGTTGCTGTCTTCTTCATTAGCCTTTCGTTCCAGATGAAGAACACCTTTGAAACCACCTCTAAAAAATTCAAGATCTGGTATCCAAATAGATCAGACCGGGATCGAGGTCCTTCAATTTGTAGATCTCGAATTGGGATATTCTAGATGGGGAAGAAGATAGATGGAGACAGACCTCACAGATCTGTCCTACTGCAGTCTTTTTGTAGATCTGTTGATAGAGATCTCACCCGCACCTCAAACGACCTCAGATCAACTCCAGATCTGAGAGGGACTTGTACCAACCTCTTCTCAAGAGATTTCAGGTCCTAGACCTAGTGTTTGGGTGCCTGCAAGAGAGGGGAGAGAAGAAATGGCTGGCGACTGCAAAGGGGGGAAGGGGCTAGCGCCTCCCTTCCTTTCTTTCTTTTTATGGACTGGCGGCAAGAAACCCTAGGGTTTCTTGCTCTTGGTGCATGGAAGATTATTGGAGAGAGAGGGAGAAGAGAGAGAGAGATTTGGGGGAAAGAGTTATCTATTTTCTTGGCTTAATCAAACCTATACAAGTACATGTATATATAAACACCGGATCAAGGGACCCAAACCCAAAACTCCCTTGACCAACTCTATGGGAGATTAGGTTAACCCAAGCCCATGTACACCCATGACTCAACCTAATCTCACCTATCCTAGGCCCAGATCTGGCCCATAAAGAGTTGGTCCCTTGAGGCCCACATAACCTAGACCTCAAGTACCCGAAAGGCCCACAGCCTTTCAACCTAGGGCCCAACTAGCCCTAGAGTCTCCATGAAGCCCTCATGAATGATGGACCTTGGCCTTAGCCTTGGTCCCCTGGGCCTTGGACACACCACCTGGATCATAACAATCTCCACCTTAGTGTCCCAAGGCCTCAACCAGCTCCACTCTGTCCATCAGCCGAATCAGCTCAACACATCTCTGAAAGTTGTCCCATGAAAGTACCTTCGTAAGTGCATCAGCTGGGTTCTCCTTGGTGTGTACCTTTACTAGCTCCACCTCGCCATTCTCCACAAGCTCCCTGATCTGATGATACCGAATGTCGATTTGTCCTTGCATGATAGACTGAGTTCTGTGCTAATAGAAGAGCACTGAGGCTGTCACAGTGCACTCTAATGGCCTCCTAAGTAAGGCCCATCTCCGTCAACAAACCCTTCAACCAAATTGCCTCCTTAGCTGCTTCTGTCAGCCCGATGTACTCCACCTCTGTAGTGGATAGGGCCGTGATAGGCTGCAGACTTGATCTCTAAGAAATAAGACCTCCATACAGGCTAAAGATGAAGCCTGTCGTAGACCTCCGGGTATCCACATCTCCACCGAAGTCTGCATCTACATAACCACCAATCAGCCCCTGAGCCTCCTTGGACATGTCAGAGTATCCCACTGCACCTCCTCGCTATCCGTAGCAGATGCCAACTCCAACTAAACCCGCCAGGTATCTGAATATCCACTTCAGAGCTCTCCAGTGCTCCCTGCCAGGCTGCGCCATGAACCTGCTAACCTGACTCACTACATGAGCGATGTCTGGCCTACAACAGACCATCGCATACATCAAGCTCCCAACTCTTGAAGCATAAGGAACCTTCTCCATCTCCTGAGCCTCCACCTCAGTCTGTGGCACCATGGTCTTCGAGAGTCTGAAGTGACTGGCAAGTGGCAGCTCCGCCGGCTTTGCTCCCTTCATCCCGAACCTCTCTAAGACCTTCTGTATGTAGCCTCCCTAAGATAAATGTAGCACCCTCGGGACTCGGTCTCTGAAAATCTCCATGCATAGGATCTTTCTTGCAGGGCCCAAATCCTTCATCTCAAACTCCCGAGATAAGGATGCCTTTAGATCCTGCACAACCTTCCTACTTTTGCATGCTATAAGCATGTCATCCACATACAAGAGTAGGAACAACCTAGAACCATCCTCAAGAGACTGAACATAAACACAGGGATCAAACTCGCATCTGAAAAGTCCAATGCTGCGTACATAGGAGTCGAACCGCTTGTACCATTGTCTCGGTGACTGCTTCAGCTCGTACAGCGACTTCTGCAACAGACAGACCTTTCCCTCTGATCTCAGATCCCTGAAATCGGGTGGCTGCTCCATGTAAATCCTCTCCTCCAAATGCCCATGGAGGAATGCCGTCTTGACATCCATCTGCTCCAGCTCTAAATCCTGAGCTGCTACGATGCTCAGCAACACTCTGATGGAAGTGTGTCTGACGATGGGAGAGAAGACCTCGCTGAAGTCGATGCCTTCCTTCTGAGAGTATCCCTTGGCCACTAACCTCACCTTGAATCTGATACCTCCCTGCTCTGAAGGCCCTACCTTGCGACTGTAGATCCATTTGCAACCAATGGGCCTCTTCCCCTGTGGCAACTGCACCAATCACCACGTCTGGTTCTTGTGGAGAGACTGCATCTCCTCGGACATCGTCTGGACCCACTGCTCTCTGTCCTGGCTCTCAATAACCTCCTGATATGTATATGGGTCTCCATTCGCTGTCACCAAGGCATATGACAGCATCTCCTCGAAGTCATATCGGTCTGATTGCCTGATGGTCCTCTTGGGCTTGTGTAGGGCAACACCAATATTAGTCCTCGATCCAGCTCGCTCCTGCTGGACCTCTCCACCTCGATCATCCATCCGAGTCCTCTCCACCTATGGAGACACCTTAGGTAGGTTCTCCACCTGAATGTCATGTCCTCCCGTAGTACCTGCAAGAGGCAAAATCAAAGAGGTAAGCTGTCCAGCAGTGCCCTGCTGGACCTCCTCCTGTTCTTGCTGCTCCTCCATGCCTGCTCACCTCCATTGGACTGACTCCTCATCAAAAGTCACATCCCAACTAATGATTACCTTCTTTTCTAAGAGATCCCATAGCCTATATCCCTTGACTCCTCGCGGATAGCCTAGAAACACCATCTTACGTGATCTGGTGTCTAGCTTGCTCTGCTCACCAGCTCCAATGTGCACATAGGCCGTGCACCCAAATACTCGTAGATGGCCCAGCCCAACTGTCCTCCTAGACCACACCTCCTCTGGAAGCCTGCCATCCAACCTGGTGTGAGGTGACCGATTGACCAAGTAACCCGCTGCGTCAACTGTGTCAACCCAGAACTCCTTTGGAAGCCCTGCTTGCAACCTCATGCATCGTGCCTTTTCCAAAAGTGTTCTGTTCATCCTCTCGACCACCCCATTCTGCTGTGGAGTCCCCCTAATTGAGAAGTATCTCCTGATCCCACACTCCTCACAGTAGTCCTGGAACTCTCTACTGGTGTACTCCCCGCCATTGTCTGACCTCAGACACTTCACGCTCCTCCCCTGCTCCTTCTCCACCTCAGCTCTCCAGATCTTGAACTTGGTGAAGACCTCTGACTTCTCTCTCATGAAGTAAATCCAAAGCTTTCTTGAGAAATCATCAATCAGGGTCATGAAGTATCTTGCCCCATTCCTAGCTAAAATTGGGGCTGGTCCCCACACATCCGTGTGTACTAACTCTAGAGGGGCTGCACTACGGGCTGTACTGATGTTGAACTGAACTCTCCTCTACTTTCTCATCTGGCAAGGCTCACAGATCTCCCCTGTAGCACCATCCTCCAGATCAGAGATGAGTCCTCTCCTGCTCAACTCCCTCAGCCCCCTATCACCCATGTGGCCTAGGCGGTAGTGCCACATCCTGTAAGTCCCCTCCTGGTCCTGTGCTGCAGCTGCTGCATCAGACTCTCCGATCACCACAGATCCCTCCATGCGATAGAGGTTATTGTCCAACCTCCTGCCTCTCATCACTACCATAGCTCCATTGGAGATGTTCAGTACTCCGCTTCTAGCCCTACTGCTGAAGCTGTATCCACTGCGCTCCAAATAGCCTAGTAACACCAGATTCTTTTCCAGCTCCAGGATGTGCTTTACATTTATCAACGTCCTCACAATCTCATCAAACATCCTCACCCTGACTGTCCCTATCCCAGCCACATCGCAAGGATGATTGTCGCCTAGAGTCACTGATCCCTCATCTGTCTTGGTGTATGTCGCAAACCAAGACCTGTGTGGTGTGTAGTGATGTGAGCACACAGAGTCTAGTGTCCACTCCTCTGTGTAATGCCTGTGACCATCTGATACCACAAGTAGATCATCCTCCATCTACTGCCCAGCAACTGCACTCACTGATTCTGAGCCACTTCTTTCTCCCTTCTTGCTCTTCCATAGTGGACATTCTCGCTTGAAGTGCCCGAACTCGTTGCACTTGAAGCATTTCATCTCTTTCTTTCCCTTCCTGGACTTGGACCACCCCCTGGACTTGCTTCTGCCTCTACCTCTACCTGTCCTCTCCCCTACTACCAAACCCTCTTGGGGAGCCCGATCTCTGGTCAACTTTTCTCTCTGCTCATTCGACCTCAACACCGAGATCATGTCCTCATACTCCAGAGTCTCCTTGCCGTAGAGCAGTGTAGTCACCAAAGAATCATATGATCCGGGCAGCGAACATAGAAGCAATAGAGACTTGTCCTCCTCATCCAGCTTCACCCCAATATTCACCAACTCCGTGCACAACTGGTCGAACCTCTGAATGTGGCCAATCACATCAGATCCCTCCTGCATCCAAAGACTATACAACCTCTTCTTCAGCATCAGCTTGTTGCACATGTTCTTCCCCATGTACATGGTGTGCAACTTCGACCAAAGGCCCTTCGAGGTCTTTTCTTTCAGCACTGAATACAACGCCGCATCCGCCAAACATCCTCTGATTATCGAGCATGCTTTCTTCTCCAACGATGCCCACTGTCTATCTGTCATTCTCTCAGGCTTCTCATCCAAAGCCTGATCCAGATCTGCTTGCACCAGAAGATCCTCCACCCAGATTTTTCACATGGAAAAATTCTCCTTGCCATCAAACTTCTCAAACTCGACCTTCATATTGCTGCCCATGACTAGATCCAAGCCAAACAAGTAATATAAAATCAAGAAGTGTAGAATATACCTTGATGGTACCTTGCTGAAAATTTTTAGCACTTGGGATCTTCAACTTCTCACACTTAGAACCGCTTCCTCACCATCGTAGCTCTGATACCAACTATTGGAGTACGATCCTGGCTCCTCCCACAGACCTTTGGTGCAGTAGAACCAGCAACGAATAGATCTGGAGACTTCTGGACATGATCCAAGGCCCTTGACGAAATTAGCCTGGTTGCTGTCTTCTTCGTCAGCCTTTCGTTGCAGATGAAGAACGCCTTTGAAACCACCTCTAAAAAATCCAAGATCTGGTATCCAACCAGATCAGACCTGGACCGAGGTCTTTCAATTTATAGATCTTGAATCGGAATATTCTAGATGGGGAAGAAGATAGATGGAGATAGACCTCGCAGATCTGTCCTGCTGCAGCCTTTTTGTAGATCTGTTGATGGAGATCTCACCCGCACCTCAAACGACCTCAGATCAACTCCAGATCTGAGAGGGACTTGTACCAACCTCTTCTCAAGAGATTTCAAGTCTTGGACCTAGTGTTTGGATACCTGCAAGAGAGGGGAGAGAAGAAATGGCTGGCGACTGCAAAGGGGGGAAGGGGCTAGCGCCTCCCTTCCTTTCTTTCCTTTTATGGACTGATGGCAAGAAACCCTATGGTTTCTTGCTCCTGGTGTGTGGAAGATTACTGGAGAGAGAGGGAGAAGAGAGAAAGAGACTTGGGAGAAAGAGTTATCTATTTTCTTGGCTTAATCAAACCTATACAAGTACATGTATATATAAACACCGGGTCAAGTGACCTAAACCCAAAACTCTCTTTACCAACTCTATGGGAGATTAGGTTAACCCAAGCCCATGTACACCCATGACTCGACCTAATCTCACCTATCCTGGGCTCAGACCTGGCCCATAAAGAGTTGGTCCCTTGAGGTCCACATAACCTAGACCTCAAGTACCCGAAAGGCCCACAGTCTTTCAACCTAGGGCCCAACTAGCCCTAGAGTCTCCATGAAGCCCTCATGAATGATGGACCTTGGCCTTAGCCTTGGTCCCCTGGGCCTTGGGCACACCACCTGGATCATAACATTCAGAACACAATACCTTTATGCGGGTAGTCGATCTCTGCAATCTGATCACCGTCGAGAGGCTCTGATCGCCGCAACGTAGCCACACAGAGTGTCTGGCCTCTATCGATCATCCACACGAGGCTCTCGATCTGATTGGCTCCTCACGAGTGCTAGCTCATTGTAGAGCTCTTTTGACGGCTGATGCTGATCGAACTCCTTCGATCGATGTCTATCGATTCTACAGATGTTCTAGATTGTCAGCAGATATGCTTGAGAGGATGTTGAAGATCTCCCTGAAATTTGGTGGTCTCACGACACTCGTAGGTCACCTTCTCACTTTCCGAATCCTAGGCTGAAACCCTAGGGTACACTAAGAAAAACTCTACACCCTTTTTTCTTTCTTTTCTTTCTTTTTCTCTCGGAAGGTTTTGGACCTTCACCTCATGCAGAAAGGTTCCTCATGCCCCAAACTTTCTCTCTAAAAAATTTTTATGCACGCCCCACCTTTCTCCCCTTTTTAAAACAATGTCGAACGTGTCTTATCCGTGTGAGAGGATAAAGATAAGTGGTTGCACATTTGAATTCAAATCGAGTTTGAATTCAAATGCAAACCAACTCATCCCTATCCACTTATGGTGTGAGAAGAGAAGGGCGTGGACTCTTTGTGCGTGGAAAGGTTTCACGAAAAACCTTTTCTCATGTAAGTTATGTGGCGCACAAGATGGATAAGTATGAAGGCACAAGAGATAAGTTATCTATTCAAATTCAAACACACTTTGAATTTGAATGGTTAACTAATCAGCTTTATCCATCCATATGGCACACAAAAGTGGGTGTGGGGAGGGCTTTGTGTGAGAAAAAATTCATGAGAAATTCCTTCTCGTGAATTCAAATGGGTGCAGTGGATGTGAGGTGGCGCAGGGAGTTTGGGTCAAGGTGGTTTCATTATTTAAACCAACCTAATTGAACCAAATAAGTTAGGCCCAATTAGGCTAATTTAAATCTAACTTAGTTAGACTTAATTAAGCTCAATAAAATCCTAATCAAATCAAGAATTGACTAAGCCCAACCCCTGATCAAATCAGGGACCAAACCACTTCGATGATTAGGTCAACACTTAACCTAATGGGTCAAACCCAACTGAATCCAATTCAATTGGACTTGATCCAAAATTAATTACTCAATTAAATTGAGTTAATTAGTGATCAAATCACTAATTAAACCTCTCATAAATGTTGAATCCAAATCCGATGGGCAATCGGGTATCAAAGTTTATCAATATGAAACCTTGATCGAAGAGTCCCAAACCAGTGGGACTCTTGACCCCGGTACCCAAAATGTATGGGACTCATGATTAGAGAATCTTGACATACGCACCGACAAGTCATGTACTTGACTACACCTAGCATCCTTCCATCACTGAATTACAAATTCAGGTAGTCTAGTGCCTAAGTGCAGTGAGTTGCTTGCAAGTCACCGTGGTGGTCTCAAGTCGGAGGGACATTTATACCCATATCCCATCGGAGCAAATCTTGACAGTAGAGATAGCTCTGAAGTCGGTCACGTTCAGTACAGATGTACCCTTACATCTCATCTGTATGCCATACCAATGTCTCCACACTCCTTGGTTAAGAGGACAACCAACCTATATGGCACACAACGACCTATGCTTGATAAACATTGTTGTCCTTGGTAACAACGTATCATTTGGTCGCGAACTGGTTTAAGGACTAAATGACAAATCCTCCTTTGTCGAGTCTAAATAGTCCTAAGGACTTCACCACAGCACAGGAGTTCATTAGAAGATGAAATAATTTATGATGAAAAATACCAAAATAACTTTTATTTATTTATGATTTATGTACTAATACAATAAAGAGCACAACTATCAACAGGTTGACGATTGACTTTGGGACACTATTTCCAACACTGCGAAGATATAGCCACCCTTCTTCTAGCACCAATTCTGTTGGTGCAGAATTCCACCAACGTCGGAGAAGCTGGAGTCAAGGGGATCGCGTCCGCCGTCGGGACCTGTAAGGGAAGTCTAAATCAGAGTTGGGGGTGCTCCGGCAAGATCCTCCAACGCTCAAGTCAGTACTCTGCCTCAACAGAAATGGAGCACTCGAATGAAATTTTAGCAGAGTTTCGAGATAGAGTTTAGAGCTTAGAGAAGAACGTATCTAGGGGTCTCTTTTTATAGACGGAGAGAGTAACTGATTGACAGCGACATCTGTAACTGCCTGGTAGTGGGCCGTTCGGGGCCACGTGAAGTTTGTTATGGAGAGTAGTGGCATCAGGGGGCCATTCAGAGTCACGTGGAGTTTGTTATGGAGAGTGGAGTGGTGTCCATTATCGTGACTTGCCAGAGAGTGGTGGGGCCATGTGGAATCTACTACAGAGAGTGGAGTGGTGTTCGTTGTCATGACTTACTGGAGAGTTTAGGCCTGACGGTCGAAGCTCGGTTGGGACGTCTGATGGAGCGGAATGGCTCTCTATCTTAGTAATCTAAGAAAAGCTTAGATGTCTTCGAGATTGCTGATGAGTCCACTATTATCGGGTGCCTTGGGTGCTGATGCTGTAGGCGGCAGTCATCTACTGTAGAAGCTCGGATGGAGACTTTCTATTGGGAAAGTCTGGTAAGAGTCTGATTTCTAGAAGAGTCCATCTAAAATTTGCCTGATATGGAAGTTCGTCTGAAGATTGTCCATCGAAGAGGTCCGGTTTCATGAGGAATTCGATAGAGGGTCATCCGATAATGGAGTTTGGATGGCACTGTGAAGATTCGTTTGTTGGAGGAGTCTCGAGGACACTGGGGAAGGTCGAATGTTGGAGGAGTCCGGGATTCAATTCTATTGTAGAAGTTCGGATGAAGTCCGGCTCTTGTAGGAGTCCGGACAAAATCCTCTTATTGTAGAAGCTCGGACGAAGATTAGTTATCATGGAAGCTCGAATGGAGACTTCTTATTGTAGAAGTCTCATGGCTGGAGAAGCTCGATCATTGACGAGGTCTGAAAGAAGTTCGGAGTAGAGATCCAGCTGGTGGAGCCTGTCCGTCGTAGAAGTTCATCTGAAATCCATCCGCTGTAGAAGTTTGGCTGGGATCTGGCTCTTATAGGAGCTCGGATGAAATTTGGAAGGTGGTCGACCGTCGTAGAAACTTGGATGGAGTCTGGTTACTGTAGAAGTCCTGCTGTTGGAGAAGCTCGGACATTGACGAAGTCCGAAAGAAGTTCGGAGTAAAGAGATTTGGAGAATAGTCTATCACTGTAGAAAATCGACTGATAGTGAAGCTCAGAAAGCATTTGGAGCAGCCCGGTAGATGAATGGAGGAGCTCATTATCGAAGAAGTCCAGATGGTATTATGGAAGCTCGGACGGTCGGGGGAGTTTAGAAAGATGTCGCATAAGGTCGGAAGCCGGAAGAGCCCTGGAAGGGTCGGCCTTTTACAAACTTCGGCTGGGGTTATTTTATACCCAACACTAGGCATTAAGGCTTCCGATGCATTGGGTGTTTTGAATGAAAATTTTAAACATCTAATCCTTTCGCTGTACCACCGAAATCCAACACTTAATACATTGATATGATCAATAAAAGGGTAAATTTATTTTTTATTCAAGTGTGATGTGTCTTTGAATCATCCATAGAATTAGTTTCGATATATATTCTCAAGGTATTGAGAATTGAAGATATTTATTTAATTTTTAAATACTTTCGATCATAGGATCATCATGAAGACAGTATCGATCCAGATAGACTGACGCACAAATCACTTCTTTCGACATAGATGAGTCTCTGATCTACAATGTAGAGACACTGAGTGACGAGTATGGGTAGTTGTTAGAGAACAACTAGTACTGAGGATGACCATATGAGAAATCACTTGGATTCCTACTCGATCGTCAGTGATCATCTCATTGCTGTAGTTGTGTGACTGATCTTTTGACCTGAGATAGTACTGCTACTCGCAGTAAGGCTGCTGAAGTTTGACTGACATATAAACATGGATCTCAATGAGCCCTTATAGTAGATGTTGGTGACAGTTGGTCCACTGTAAGGGTAGGATGCACATCAAGATGGGATCTATCAATCTTGGTAGAAAGAAGTAGTCCTATGAGATTTGAGAAGCTAAGTCTGAAAATCTGTAACCACAATAGTATAATTGATAGAAAAGAGTTTTCAAAGAAGTCACAACTGAACTTGAGCTAATCGAATTTATCATATGACTGATGATGAGGTTTGATGATCTATCCATGATCTGCCATCTAATCGGAACTCACGATAGAGGGATTGAATCACATGTTAACTACATCTAGAGGTTTATTTCAGTTCTACTAGATTGCCACTACATACTACTAGGTGTCACTGATGGATTGTGAGAGCTCACTAAGATTATTCTGGATCAACAATCCTTGATGAGTTAGAGTGAAATTATTCCAAGCCATTGAAAAGAGTTTCAATGATATTTTGATAAAGATCATTGTATATCTCACTACCAGATAGAATTAAACCTATAGGATCATACAACAAAGAGATTAGGTCTGAAATTAGTAATTGAGCTTCTGAAATATCAATTGGGTTTAGAGAAACCCGATTGAGTTCAAGGTAACCTTGCTAGCACATGGTTGGGCCCAATTTCTCTTTTCGTTTGAATTTCTTATTTGATAAGATAATTCAAACTTAATTATCTGCTAATAACCTATATGAATTAGATTTATGAGACTTCAATTATTGGGTGTCTAAGGTTTTGGATCATATGAATTAAGGATGCAAGTCCCTTATTAATTTCTTTGATAGTTATTTTTGGACGCCACCTTGATTTGATCAAGTTGGGCGTGTCCTATGATTAGAGGGCCTTTTGATCTTATATGGGGCATCCCTTGGGTGTGTTTTGGAGTGTGAAATATGGATGAAAGGGCTCCAATTATTGATGCCTAAAGGATCTCCTAAAGTAAGTTGGATAACTTAAGTTATTAGAAAATCCAATGCAAGTAGAACTTTTATTATGAGATTGAATAGGATTCAATCCTCATACCTATTTAAAGGGATCTCCTCTAAGGTCCCTAAAGCATCCTAACTAGTATCCCCATGCCACCTTTGGAGATCCCCACACCCTCTCTTCCTCTCCCTTTCTCTTCTCTGCTTGGTGTCCTACATGCCCTATTTTTTGGGATGTCCCAAGCTCTTCCACGCCAAGGCTTTGGGCATCTTCTCTTTTGCTGGTTTTTGATGTCTAACAGTAGCACAAAGCAAGGAGAAAGTTTAGAGAAGAAGAAGATCAAGGAAAGAGATCAAGTGTTGATCATGATCCAAGCTTCGTTCAAATTCAGCAGGCTAAATTTTTTTAGAGAAGAAAATTTAATTTCTAGAGGACTGTTCCAGGCTGATCCCAAGTGGATACCTATAGAGATCAGATACTTATGTGGCTAGAAGAAAATCTCTTCTTTTTTAGATTTATATTCGAAGAAAAGAATTACAAAACAGGTATGTGAATTGATCACAATCTGAATTTCAGCATATGTCAATTTCAATACATGAACTAGATCTTTTTGGTTTTATATTTTTATGTATGCATGATTTAAATTAAAAGTATTTTAATCTTATATTTTACTATGATATTTATAAAATAAAATTTTGAAATACACATGCATGCCCTAAATCTCGAATTTCAATAGTGATATCAGAGCCATGAATTTCATATTGCTAAAATTGTCATACATGTTTTGAAAAAGATTTTAAAATCTGATTTTTTTTTGATACATGAGATGTATAGATAAATTTTAAAATCTAAAATTTAATTTTGAATTTGATTTTAAAACATATATTTGATATATGAAAGCATGCATAGATCTAAATTTTGATCTAGAAAGAGTTTTAGTTTATGTTTATATGATACATAGATGCATGCATAAAATCTAAAATTTTATATAATCTGAATTTTAATTCATATATATGATATATGATTACATATTTAGATCATAAATTTACTTTTGATATGATCCATGATTAGTATATGAGATATATGATATCATATAGTAGATCTGAATTTTATTTAGATCTGAATTTACATGCATATATATGATATATGTTTGTATGCTAAATTTAAAAATTATTTTTATGATTTAAAACTTACTTTTATGTGAAGAATTTAGATCTAAAATTTTAATTTTAAAATCTAAAATTTATGTTTGTGTATAAAGATTTTAGTTATAGAAAAATCATTAATTAGGTCATGTAATAGGATTGCATCTAAGATTTTTGATTTGAGTCATATGGGTCTAATTTGATTAAATAATTAATTGAACTGAATCAAGTATTGATTAAAATTAGATCAATTAAGTTATATAATCATATAATTATTGTTGATTAAATCATTTGAGTCCCATATGTAGAATCGATTAACCTAAGGATCTAATTTGGTTCGATGGTTTGAGTCTGATTCGCTAGAGTTAATCTGTTTAGATCAATTGACTGATTGGTGTCTAAGATAAGTTAATGAGATATGATTATTTAATTGATTTCGTTCACTTACTTGATCAATTTGTTGATGTTTAAGGAAAGCAACGGAGGGACCCTCACTAATCTCCACTTACCTGGCCAATTTGGAAGATTGAATCTTAAACTAGGTTGTTTAGTGGTTTGGTTTAGCTCATGCTAATTAGATCAATCATATGATGACTGATTAGATGAGACCTAAATCTAAACCTCTCCATAAATATTAAGTCCATAGGTTTTCCACCGTTGTAGATGTGCGGGTATGCTATCGATGTTGATTATTCTCGACTGGTCATAGTGGTTCAATTGCATCGAGAACACACAACCACTCTATTAGCAAAGAGTTGCTCCAGGGTAAGGATGGGGTTGGGCCCAATAACTGTTAGGTGAGGGACCCAATGACGGCCTTGCACCTGCTTGTGAACGGTGGGTTGGGTCTAACTAAGAAGTATGGGCAATAACTATTAGGTGAGACCACATGACTTAGAGATTAAGTCGCTGCAACATGTTTAGAAAAGTATCTAGGCAAAGAGTTACCTACGCATTGGTGTGCATGTTACCAATAATTGTTAAGTGGGTGCATGTCATCTGTGGGACCGCAGCATCCACTAGAAATCCTTTATCACGTTAGGATTTTCATTTTCTTCCCCAGGAGTGGAGGGATCTGATAAATTAGTGGGAGTTATTGTTTGTATCTTAAAGTCTCTAGAAGCAAATATAACTATTAAGTATAAAAGTCTAACTTGAATCTCTACTCTCATAGTTAAACAATGTCAGCCTCAAACCCTCTAGCCTGCATCTTTGAAACCAATCATTTGACTGGTACCAATTACAAAGATGGGCTCAAAAACTTCAGGCTTATCTTGACCTCCAAAAAATTAGGTCATGTACTCGATCAGGAATCCATAGTGCTATCGAACCATCCTACTGCTGAGCAAAGGGTTGCTTTTGAGAAGTGGACGGATGAAGACAGTCAGATTAAGTGCTATAAACTAGCTTCTATGTCAAATGAGTTACAAAGCCAGCATGAGCATATGCCTACTACCAAGGCTATGATCACTCACCTACAAGAGTTGTATGGTGAGCAGAGCCGTACAGCATACTTTAAGGTGTCCAAAAGACTCTTCAATCTAAAGATGCGTGAAGGACAGTCAGTCCAAGAGCACTGTATGATAGTGATCAAGGACATCGAGGAGCTTGAAAAACTTTGGCTAGAAATACAAAAAGAATTACAGATGGATCTGATCTTTCAATTCCTTACAAGTTCATATAGTCAATTTATTATAAATTTTTATATGAACAAGCTCGATTGCACTATACTCGAACTGGTCAACATGTTGGTCACACGGAGGAAACCTTGAAGAGTTCAAGGGGCACTATTCTCATTGTGGAGTGAACTTTTTCAAGAGAAAGTCTACTGAGAAGAAGAAGGCAAAATCTGCTAAGAAGCAGAAAAAGGAGGATAGGCCAAAGAAGAAAGTTTCTAACAAGGCCGAAGCAAAGGAAAAATATTTTCACTGTCATGCTGAAGGCCACTGGAGGAGGAACTGTCCAAAATACCTGGAGAGCCTAAAGACCAAAAAGGGTGATAAACTTTTCGAAGGTATACTCATAATTGAATCTAACCTTATGGTTTCTTCTACTTCTAGTTGGGTATTAGACTCTGGCTCGAGTGCTTATATATGTACCTCAATGCAAGGTCTGATAGAAAATAGGAGGTTGAGGGAAGGTGACATAATCCTTCGAGTCAGCAATGGAGCAAAGGTTGCTACAGAGGCCATTGACACTTATCCTCTTCGATTACCATCTGGTGTTACATTAGATTTAAAGGACTGTTATTATGCTTCTGTAGCTAGTCAGAATTTGATTTTCATGTCTGTACTAATACATGAAGGTTTTGAAATTTATTTCAATAAAGACTTTTGTTCCATTTATTTATGAAATAAATTAGTTGTATAAGATCTTTTAATTGACTATCTTTATCATTTGCATGTTGATGCAAATGTAAACTTAAATGAGTAAATAGTGAGTGCCATAGGCCAAAAGAGACCTAGAGATGAAATAACCAGAAGTACTTGTGGTACCATAGACTAAGCCATATTGGAGAGGATGGATAAATAGACTGGAGAAGGATGGGATGGATCCTTGGCTCTCTTAATCCAGAGTCATATCCAACTTGCGAATCCTATCTTCAAGAAAAAATGGTCAAGTTACCCTTTGTAGGATATGGGGAGAGGGTCACTGAGTTACTTGCCCTGGTACACACCGATGTGTGTAGGCCATTTGATGTGCAGGCTAGAGGTGGTTATACCTACTTCATTAACTTTACCGATGATCTATCTAGGTACAAATATGTGTATCTAATAAAATACGAGTCTGAGGCTTTTGAAAGGTTCAAGAAATTCAGACATGAAGTAGAAAAATAAACAAGTAAACCCATTAAGGTTCTTCGATCTGATCGAGTAGGTGAGTATCTTGATCAAAAATTTTTGGGATATCTCAAGGATAATAGCATAGTCTCTAAATGGATGCCTCCTAGAACACCTCAGCTCAATGGGGTATCCGAAAGGAGGAACAGGATTCTATTGGATATGATCAGGTCCATGATGAGCTTCACTGATCTACCCTTGTATCTTTGGAGACATACCTTGTTAACTGCCATTCATCTATTAAATAGGGTTCCATCAAAGTCTGTTCCTACCACATCGTATGAGATATGATTCGGTAAGAAATCGAGTCTAGGTTATCTTAAGACTTGGGGATGTCTGGCCTATTCAAGAGATAGATGGCGGATAAGTTAGAGGATAGATCTATTATAGCTCATTTTATATGGTATCCCAAAGAATCTATGAGATACTACTTCTACTTTTCATAAGACCATAATGTGATTATGAGTTGGAATGCCATATTTCTGGAAAAATAGTTTACCATGATGGTGGCAGTGGGAGGTTAGTTGAGCTTGAAGAGAGAGTCTCTGAAGAGCCAAGAGCTATAGATCCTCAGGAACCCATTATCCATAAGTCAGTAGTAGATGTTTCTTAACCACCTCGTAGATCTAGCAGAGTCTCCTGACCTCCTGAGAGGTATGTGGGTATGCTTACGAAGGAAGTAAAGAAAATATTCCTTATGGGAGATAGGGGTCATGGTGATGATCCTAATACCTTTGACGAGGTGATGTCTGACATCGATTTCGAGAAATGATTAGATGCTATAAAATCAGAAATTGACTCGATACACTTGAACCAAGTCTAGACCTTAGTGGATCTACCTGAGAGTATTGTACCTATTGGATGTAAATGGATCTACAAAAGGAAGATAGATGCCGATGGTAAGGTAGAGACCTATAAAGCTAGGTTTGTGGATAAAGATTATAGTCAGTGCGAGGGTATTGACTATCAAGAAATCTTTATACCCGTAGTCATGCTGAAATTCATCCACACTCTGCTTGTTGTTGCAACCCACTATGATTATGAAATCTAGCAGATAGATGTAAAAACTACTTTCCTGAATAGATATCTTGAAGAAGATATCTATATAGAGCAGCCTATGGGTTTCACATCTGATGATGATGACACAGAGTCTGTAAGCTGCAAAGGTCTATATACAGATTAAAGTAGGCTTCTCAGAGTTGAAACCAATATTTTGATGAGGCAATCAAATCATTTGATTTCATCAAAAAATGAAGAGGAACCATGTATATATAAAGGGTCAGTGGGAGCACGATAACATTCCTCATATTGTACGTGGATGATATTCTCCTCATTGAGAATGATATTCCTATGCTGACCACGATCAAAAGATGGTTGTCCAAAGAATTCTCCATCAAAGACCTAGGAAAAGCATTCTATATTCTTGGAATAAAGGTCTATAAGGATAGATCTAAACAGATGCTAGGCATACATAGAGAAAGTACTGAGGAGGTTTAGGATGAAAAACTCTAAAAGAGATCTTTTATCTCTTAGGCATGGTATTAGTCTCTCCAAGATGATGTGTCCGACCATATCTGAGGAGGTGCAGTGCATGAGTAGCATTCCTTATGCCTCGATCATAGGGCGCTTCGTGTATATCATGTTATGTACTCGATCTAATATTGTCCTTATTATGAGTGTCACGAGTAGGTATCAGTCGAATCTAGACAAGGAGCACTGGATAGCTATGAAGAACATCCTTAAGTACTTAAGAAGGACTAAGAATTTGTTCTTGATCTTTGGAGGAGATTATGAGTTGCGAGTCGAAGGGTACACTGACTCAGACTTCATGTCTAATCTTGATGATAGAAAGTCTACGTCAGGATATATATTCGTTTGTAATGATGGTACAATTAGCTAGAAGAGTTCCAAGCAATCTATCATAGCGGTTCGACAATGGAGGCTGAGTATGTCGCTACTTCGAATGCTGTAAAGGCTTTTGGTTCAAAAAGTTCATCGCAAAATTTGGGGTTATGATATTGGATGCCATACTGCTCTACTACGACAATAATGGAGCCATAGCACTTGCTGTGGAGCCAAGGTCTCATCAGAATTAAAGCACATCGAGCGGTAGTATCACATCATACATGACTACCTTGAAAAGAAACATATCGAGGTACAAAGAGTAGACTCTATAGACAACGTGGCAAACTCACTGACTAAACAGTTGAGCCAATCGAAAATGGAAGTCCACCTTGAGAAGATGGGACATAGATTTATGGCCAATTAGTTTTAGTCCAAGTGAAAGATTGTTAGATGTATGTCATAGAAGCCAATATGGTTGACACATTGTAATAAATCTAAGATATAATTTTATACTTAATATATTGATATGATCAATAAAAAGATAAATTTATTTCTTATTCAAATGTGATGTGTCCTTGAATCGTCCATGAAATTAGTTTCGATATATATTCTCAAGGTGTTGAGAATTGAAGACATGTATTTAATTCCTAAATGCTCCCAGTCATAGGATCATTATGAGGACAGTGATCGATCAGGATAGACTGATGTATAGATCGCTTCCTTCGAGATAGATGAGTCTCTGGTCTATAGTATAGAGACACTGGATGATGAGTGTGGATAGTTGTTAGAGAACAACTAATACTAAGCATGACCATATGAGACATCACTTGGATTCTACTCAATCGTTAGTGATCTTCTCGATGCTATAGTTGTGTGACTAGTTCTTTGACTTGAGATGGCACTGTTGCTCACAGTGAGGTTGCTGGAGTTCGACGACATATAAACATGGTCTCAATGAGCTCTTGTAGTGGATGTTGGCGATAGTTGGTCCACTGTAGGGGTAGGATGCACATCAAGATGGGATCTATCAATCTTGGTAGAAAGGAGTAGTCCTATGGGATTTAAAAAGTTAAGTCTGAGAATCTATGGCCACAGTAGTGTAATTGATGAAAAAGAGTTTTTATAGAAGTCACAACTGGACTTGAGTTAATCGAATCTATCATATGACTGATGATAAGGTTTGACGATTTATCCATGACCTGCCATCTAGTCAAGACTCAAGATAGAAAGACTGAATCACATGTTAACTATACCTAGAGATTCATTTCAGTTCTATTGGGTTGTCACTACATACTGCTAGATGTCACTAGTAGATTGTGAGAGCTCACTAGGATTATTTTGGATCGATAATCTTTGATGAGTTAGAGTGAAATTATTCTGACCCATTAAAAAAAAATTCAATGATACTTTAATAGAGATCATTGTATATCTCACTACCAGATAGAATTAAACTTATGAGATCATACAACAAAGAGATTAGATCTGGAGTTAGCAATTGAGCTTATGAAGTGTCAATTGGGTTTAGAAAATCCGATTGGGTTCAAGATAATCTTGCTAGCACATGGTTGGACCCAATTCTTCTTTCCATTTGGATTTCTTATTTGATAAGATAATTCAAACTTAATTATCTGCTAATAACCTACATGAATTAGATTTATGAGACTCCAATTGTTGGGTGTCTAAGATTTTGGATCATATGAATTAAGGATGCAAGTCCCTTATTAATTTTTTTGATAGTTATTCTTGTTGAGAAATATGTCCCAAAAGTCAATCGTCAAGCTGTTGACGGTTGAGCAACCAAGTATTGTAATTGATCTGTTAATAAATAAAATATATTTTTAATATTTTCATCATAAACTTTCATCTTCTAATAAACTTCATTGTTATGATGAAGTCCTTAGGACTATTCAGATTTAATAAAGAGAGGATTTATCGATTAGTCCTTAAAACTGTTGACGACCAAATGATAGGCTGTTAATAAGGATGACATCTTCTATCGAGCATAGGTCGCTGTAGGCCATATGGATTGGTTGTCTTCTTAATCAAAAAGTATGGAGACACTGATATGGCATACAGATGAGATATAAGGATACATCATCATTGAATGTGATCAACTCCAGAGCATTCTGCTGTCGAGAATGTCTCTGATGGGATATAGGTATAAGTATCCTTTAGACCTGAGATCACCTCAGTGACTTGCAAGCAACTCACTGTGCTTTGGTACTGGACTAATTGAATTTCTAATTCAGTGATGGAAGGCTTCTGGGCATAGTCAAATACTTCGAAGTCAGAGTATGATCGAGATGGGATTGACTACTCCAAGAGTTGGAGAAGAATGAGTCACTATATTTCAATTTAGCAAAACCTTGGCCAGATAATCCATCAGATAGATTTGATATTTTGAAATACAATGTGGACAACCTGATCAAAGTTGACAGTTGAACTCTGAGGTATCCTATGATCATTTTGGTCAAGGAGATGAATTATATGGAAACTATATCCACATGGGTTCTAAGGATGTTGTTCTACACATTCGACCTATCCGATCATCAGGTACCATTGCTAGATGGTCACTTTGATTGGTATAAAAATTTATTTCTATACTATCAGTTTAGGTTCAAACCTATGAGGTTACACACATTAGAGTTCATGATCCGATCGGATGGTTGATCAATGATTAAGAATCATTCTAGGGTTAAATGATCAATACGATTGATATTTAACCTAGTGCAAAGTGTTACAGGAGGATCGATTAGTAATTCGATTATTAATTAACTTAATTTAATTAAGCCAATAGACTGAGATTAAGTCTAATTGAATATAATTTAATTAGATTTAGTTTGGACTTGATTGGATCAAGTTCAATTGGTTTATTGGATAAGTCAAGTGCAAGAAAAAAACTAGTCCTAGTTCAATTAGGACTTGGATCAACCTAATTTCTAATTTGATTAAAAAATTAAATTAGATTTAAATCTAATTTAATCTGATTAAATTAAGTTTTTAATTGGGTTAAGACCTATTTTAATTGGGTTGATCTAATTTTAGTTTGATTTGGTTTGAGAAATCAAATTAAAACAAGTCATAAGATAGAATCCTAGTAAGACTAGGATTCCACCTTGCACCACATAAGCCCCCCCACGCCCTCTCTCTTATTTCACACCAATCCCCTCTTATTTTGTGTGATAAAATCCCTCTCTCAGGTCTTTCCCACATTCAAAAAGTTTTCTTTCTTCTTTCATACATAAAAACTGGTTGTGGATCAAATCAAAGTAGGAATAAGTTTGAATTTCAAATTCTATGAGATAGAGTTTTAGAAATCCAAAACTCTTTCCTTTTTGCACCAAATTTATCCAAATTTTTTCTAAGATTTTTGTGGCTTTTATGGCACATATTGTATACCCTTTTCTGGTGGTCCATACATGAAAATAAAGAGGAGGAGCCCAAGAGTTGGACACCCCTTATCTTGCCATGTTTGGATAAGCCTTGACTAGGTATTTGACCTAGACAATGACTCCATCATATATCTCTCTATAAAATGAGTTTATTCATGAAATTTTCGAAAAACATAGAGATTTGAGATACCTTTGGAGCATCCAAAAATTAGAGAGAAGGACCTTTTGGTCGTGGAGATATAATAGACACAAGACAAGGTGTCTAGGAGAGAGTAAAGAGAAGAAGAAGAGGGTCTTCTTCTAAGGTTGTTAGTTTCATCTCTTCCCTTCATCCATCTTGAGTTTCTTGAGAGTGTCTCAGATATAAAACTTCTCCTCCTACTTCTCATCTTTGGAAGAGTCCAAATCAAAAAGAAAGAGACACCTGATCAACCATCGAAGAAGGATTAGCGCAGTACTAGCATACTGTGCTGATTTTCTGGAGCAGGACTTCTAATCGAGATTCGTGGGCTTGTGTGGATGACTCCTAGAGGCCGGACATATGTGCGGCTCACAACATCATCCTCAAGCTCGGATCAGCAAGGTTAGAACATCTAACTTGCAAGGTAATAGATCTGATCTATTGTTTAATACATACATTAGATGTAGTATAGAAACATGTTGATATGATCAACATGTAGTTCATGCTCTATATATTTTAATTTTTGATTTAATGCTATGTAATAATTATGTAATAGAATCTTAGATCTAGAGATTCTCTAATTTTAAAAAATAAATTTTGATTTATTTTAGTCTTTCGCTATCTGATCTTGAAATGTTTCAAGATCTAACCCTGAAATCCTAGATCTGGTTCCTACAATTCTTGGGCGCCACCTTGATTTGATCAAGTTGGGCATGTCCTATGATTAGAGGGCCTCTTGATCTTATATGGGGCATCCTTTGGGTGTGTTTTGGGGTATGAAATAATGAGTGAAAGGGCCCCAATTGTTGGTACCTAAAGGGTCTCCTAAAGTAAGTTGGATAACTTAAGTTATTAGGAAACCCAATGTAAGTAGGACTTGTATTATGAGATTGAATAGGATTCAATCCTCATGCCTATTTAAAAAGATCTCCTTTAAGGTCCCTAGAGCATCCCAACCAGTAGCCCCACACCACCTTTGGAGATCCCCATGCCCTCTCTTCGTCTCCCTTTCTATTCTCTCCTTGGCGTCCTACATGCCCCATATTTTGGGACGTCCCAAGCCCTTCCACGCCAAGGCTTTAGGCATCTTCTTCTTTGCTGGTTTCTAGTGTCTAGCAGCAGCACAAAGCAAAAAGAAAGGTTAGAAAAGAAGAGAAGAAGAAGATCAAGAAAAGAGATTAAGTGTTGATCGCAATCCAGGCTTCGTTCAAATTCAGCAGGCTAAATTTTTTTAGAGAAGAAAGTTTAATTTCTAGAGGGCTATTTCAGATTGATCCTGAGTGGATATCCATAGAGGCTGGATACTTGTGCAGCTAGAAAAAAATCTCTTCTTTTTCAGATTCAGATTTGAAGAAAAAGATTGCGAAACAGGTATGTGAATTGATCACAATCTGAATTTTAGCATATGTCAATTTTAGCACATGAACTAGATTCTTGTGATTTTATGTTTTTATGCATGCAAGATTCAAAAGTGTTTTAATCTTGTATTCTGCTATGGTGTTTAGAAAATAAAATTTTGAAAGACACATGCATGCCCCAAACCTTGAATTCCAACAGATGTCTGACATCATTTCATCATAGGTTTTAGGATCATCAACATGATCCATATCACCCATGAGAAATATTTTTTCTACATCCTCTATCTGCATACCCATGTATCTTTCAAGAGGATGTAAGATCCTAGTGGATCTATGAGGTGAAATAGGTTCCACAGGCTCTATGGCTCGTTATTTTTTAGAAACATTCTCTTCGAGTTGAATCTTCCTCCCACTACCTTCATCCTAAATAAAATCTCTTTCTAAGAATTTGGCATGCCAGCTCACAATCACATTGTGATCTTTTAGAAAATAAAAATAGTATCTTGAAGACTTTTTTGGGTATCCTATAAAATGAGTTCTCATAGATCTAGCCTCTAACTTGTTCGTCTATTATCGTTTGACATAGGCCAAACATCCCCAAAGTTTGAGATAACCAAAATTTGGCTTCTTACCATACCATATCTCATACGGTATGGTAGGAATAAATTTATAGAAAACCCTTTTAGTCAAATTATTGACTATCATTAAGGTGTGTCTCCATAGAAATAAAGGGAGATCGGTGAAGCTCATCATGGATCAAACCATATCCAATAGGATCCAATTTTTTCATTTTGAAATCTCGTTGAGTTGAGGCATGCCAGGTAGAGTCTATTGAGAGAGTGTGCCATTTTCTTAAGATAATCAAAAAAATTTTTGCTCAGATATTCTCTTCCTCGATCTGTTCGAAGTACCTTGACTGATTTTTCAGTTTGCTTCTCTACCTCAAATCTGAATTTTTTAAATCTTTCAAAGGCTTCATATTTATATCTCATAAAAAATATGTACCTATATCATGAGAAATCATCAGTAAAAGTGATGTAGAGATAACCTCCTCTGGTCGGCACATCAAATGGGTCACATATATTAGTATGTACCAGAGCCAGTACTTCAATGACCTTCTTCCTATATCCTACAAAAGGAAGCTTGATCATTTTTTCTTGAAAGCAAGAGACTCACAGACTGAACATTTCAAAGGTGAAAAGGCTCTAGTTCTTTTTGTAGATAATATCAACAAGAAGAAAGGCAAGAAGGATTTCAAGAAAAAGTTAAACCCTATGGCTAGCATCTCCAAGAAGAAGGCAAAGAAGATCTCCACCAAAAGTACTTGTTATCACTGTGGCAAGGATGGGTACTGGAAGAAGAATTGCAAAGAATATCTTGCAACTACGAAATATAAGGAAGCAAATATTGCTAAAAGTTTGTATATGATACAAACAAACTTATTATTAAGTACTTCAATTTTAAATTCTTGGGTATTGGACACTGCCTGTGGCTCACACCTTTGCAAATCATTATAAGGTCTGCAGAAAATAAGAAGTCTGAGTAAAGATGACTTCAAGCTATTCGATGCTAGTGGAGAGTCCATTCAAGCTGAAGCTATAGGAATCAAGATTTTGAAGTTGTCTTCAGATAAAGTTTTGAAACTGAAGATCTATTATTATATTTCAAAAATTATTAAAAATATTATTTCTATACCCTTGTTATTAGAACAAGATTTTGAAATAAAAGCTAAGAATATTGATTATTCTATCTATTTTTTAATGAATTTTATGGAAATAATTTTGTGGATAATGATCTTCTATTCCTATGACTTAGTGATAATGTACTTCATGTTAATAATATGAAGAAAAGAAAGAGAGAAGATGTGAATATCACATATCTCTGGTACTGTCGATTTGGTCATATAAATGAGTCAAGAATTAACAAGTTATACAAAAATAAATTCTTTGATCCTTATGATTTTGAATCATATGAAATTTGTGAATCTTGTCTCATAGGTAAAATGACCAAGACTCTATTTACTGGACATGAAAAAAGGATGAGTAACATTTTGGACCTTGTACATACTGATGTTTATGGTCCAATATCGACTCAAGCCAGAGGTGGATACTCCTACTTCATCATATTTACTAATGATATGTCTAGGTTTGGATATATGTATTTAATGAAATACAAATCAAAAGTCTTTGACAAGTGTAAAGAGTATCAAAGAATGGTTGAAAAATAAACTGGTAAAAATATTAAAGCTCTTCAGTCTGATCGAGGAGAAGAATACTTGACTAGTGAGTTCCTTGATCATTTAAAATAAAATGGTATACTCTCTCAGTGGACACTTTCTTACACTCCACAATTAAATGGTATTGCGGAAAGGAGAAATCATACCTTATTAGATATGGTGCGGTTCATGATTTATTTACGGATCTCTCAATCTTCTTTTAGGGATATGCTCTTGAGGCCACAGTATATGTTTTGAACAAAGTGCCATCCAAGTTTGTCTCTAACACTCCATATGAGATATGGAAAGGAAAGAGACCCAATCTTAAACATCTTAAGATTTGGGGTTGCCCAACTTATGTAAAAAATATTGATGGACAAAAGCTTAGTGCTAGATCAAAAAAATACAGATTTGTAGATTATCCCAAGAAGAGTATAGGATACTACTTCTACCATCCTACTAAATAAAAGGTGTTTATTGGTAGGCATACCATTTTCTTGGATAAAAAGTTTATCCAAGAAGGGGACAGTGGGAGGTCTATTGAACTTGAGGAAGTTCAAAACCTACAACCTATCCAGAATTCAGAAGCGGACTCTCAACCAGATATGCCCATTGTTGAGGCATAGCCACTACACACACCTTCTCTTCAAAGGTAATGTAGAGTGCGAATGTACCACTCAGGTATAGATTTATTATTGAAGATAATAATACATCCACATCATTGAGAATGATGATCCTACGACCTATTTGGAAGCTGTCATGAGTAGTGACTCTGACAAATGGCTCAATGCCATGAAATCTGAAATGGACTCCATGTATGTCAATCAAGTTTGGACTTTAGTTGATGCATCTGAGGGTATGATCCCAATAGACTGCAAATGAATCTTCAAGAAAAAGATTGGAGCAGATGGCTAGATAGAGACCTATAAGGCCAGGCTAGTGGCAAAAAGTTTCAGACAAAAATAAGGTGTTGATTATGAAAATTTTTTTTCATCTATAGCCATGCTCAAGTCTATTCGGATTATGCTTGCTATTACAGTATACCATGATTATGAGATCTGACAGATGGATGTCAAAACTATCTTCTTCAATAAAAATCTTGAGGAGGAAGTCTATATGATTCAGCTAGAGAAATTTATCTCTAGTGGGAGAATAAATCAAGTATGCAAGCTAAATAGATCTATTTATAGATTAAAGCAAGCATCGAAGAGCTGGAA
Organism: Elaeis guineensis; assembly: GCF_000442705.2. Classification (NCBI taxonomy): domain Eukaryota; kingdom Viridiplantae; phylum Streptophyta; class Magnoliopsida; order Arecales; family Arecaceae; genus Elaeis; species Elaeis guineensis. The sequence continues at coordinate 27,719,070 of NC_026006.2, read as the reverse complement.
CATCCATTTTGATGGACAGTCAAATCATTTGGTTTTATCAAAAATATGGATGAACCTTGTGCGTACAAAAAGATTAGTGAGAGTGCTGTTATCTTCTTAGTCTTGTATGTAGATGACATACTGCTCATTAAAAATGTTATTCCTATGTTGCAATTGGTCAAGACATGGCTATCATAAAAGTTCTTCATGAAAGACTTGGGTGAAGCATCTTATATACTTTGTATAAAGATCTATAGGGATAAATCAAAGAGGATGCTTGGCTTGTTCCAGTTTAGGTATATAGACCTTATGTTGAAGAGGTTCAATATGGAGGGAAGTAAAAGAGGTTACTTGTCCGTGAGTCATGGTATAAAACTCTCTAAGAAGATGTCTCCTAAGACATCTAAAGAGAGAAAGAGAATGAGTTCTATTCCTTATGCTTCGACTGTAGGATCAATAATATACGCCATGCTGTGTACCAGGTCTGATGTGGCTTATGCCTTGTGCATTGTAAGCAGATTTCAGGTAGATCCCAATGAAGATAATTAAAAAATTTTGAAAAACATACTCAAGTACTTAAGAAGGACAAGAAATATTTTTCTCACATATGGTGGATCTGATTTAAAACTAGAAGATTATACTGACTTTAGTTTTCAATCTAATCCGAATGATAGCAAATCTATTTTTGGGTATGTGTTCATCTTGTACAGTGGAGTAGTAAGTTGAAAGAGTTTCAAATAGCAAACTATTGCTGACTCAGTCATTGAGGCTAAGTATATTACTGCTAGTGAAACTGCTAAGGAGGTCATCTGGATGAAGAAGTTCATATCAGAATGAGGTGTGGATCCGGGGATTGAACAACTAGTGCCCCTTTATTGTGACAATATTGGGATAATTGCTCAAGCCAAAGAATCGAGGTCTCATCATAAATCCAAGCACATCTTAAGACAGTTCCACCTCATTCGGGAGATAATCGAAAGATGTGATAGATCATGGATCTTGTTGATACCAAGAACAATATAGTCGATCCATTCACTAAGATCTTGTCATTGCAGTAGTTTGACTGTCATCTTGATTGCATGGGCATCAAGTATAGAGGTGATTGGCTTTAGTGCAAGTGGGAGATTGAAAGAATAATGCCTTATAAGCCAATCGTATATGGGATACGATCGGGTGTTTTCGATAATTTATCTTCCAAACTCATATAATTGATATTATTATTTAATAAAATAGATTTTTTTATTCATTATATGCTGCATCTTATTATTATTTTTAAGATTATAATGAATCCCATAGGTCTAGACAATAGTTTTAGGGTCATGATGAGATCACATCAGTGAGACCTAAATCTTTGATAATCATGACCTAAAATATTCTCAATCATTAGTTTATTGAGTCGGAGATCAATGATATCGGTAAGATTGGCACGTCCTATGTATGCTCAGTGATAAATGTGGTTGATCTTACAACCTCTTGTGTGGTGATACTAATACAAGGATATGTGTTGCCCAGCTATGCAACCCAAGAGGGGGGGTGAATTGGGTTTTAAAAATTTTAAGCTTAACTAATTACTTATGAAAAGTATTTGTTAAAAGCTTGATGAATGAGAAGAAAGACTTTAATTCAAGATTAATTACCTAAAGCAAGAATGCAAGGATATAATAAAGAAATAAAGAAAAATAATAAAGCACACCACAAACACAAGGATTTATAGTGGTTCGGTGCCAACCTTGCACCTACATCCACTCTCCAAGCTCCTACTTGGGAATTCCAATCCACTATACTTGTATTCAACCCGAATACAAACGTCGGAAACTCCGACACTAGCTATTCCAAGCTAGTCCACTTGTTTCCCGGGTACAAGCCAACCCAAAACACTCCGATTTCAGGTTCGGATCAACCTTCTCTTGTTTTGAAAATCCTCCAAAAATAAGAACAATTACTCACAAGAGTAAGACAGTTTAGAGCATAAATAAGTACAAGAATAGCTCCTTAAATGAGCGAATATAACATTAAAAATACTTTACTCAAATGAAGAATCCCCTTTTGGATTTCCTCAAGGTGGATGAAGAGTTGAATGAACGCTTGAGGAGAAGGTGAACTTTGATTGAAGACTTCTTGAAGGCTTTGAAAGAGCTCTTGATCAAGGTTGAAAAATTGGCTTGAAAAAACCTCTCTTTGAATGCTCTTGAATGCCCTTTTGAACGCTCTTGCTTTTCTCTTTCACAATCTCTCGTGTATATTGTAGATTCCTTATCTCTCTCATGTATATTGTGGATCCCCTTTTTGTTTTTCACCTTTTGAAACCTTTTATAGCTTTAGGAAACAAGAGAAAACATTTTAGACAGAAAAAGAGCCGTTAGAGCATTTTAAGGGAGCATTAAAGGCAATTAAAATGGGCAAAAAAACTAGCCGTTGCGGACAATTTCCGTCGCAGGGGTCGACTCATGAGTCGACTCATGCTTCAGGAGTCGACTCATGAGTCGACTTCTGTTGCAACAGCCAGAAATGTTGGTTTCTGGATTTTTTGGCCCAAACCAGCAGAGGTCGACTCATGAGTCGACTCATGCCTTGTGGGTCGACTCATGAGTCGACTCACAGGTCGTGCCAAGCCAAAAAACTAGCGTGCCAAAGAAAATTTTTACGTGCCAATCAGCTCATTGTGCCATGAGTTGACTCATGAGTCGACTCATGCACTTCAAACATTCATAACTTCAAAAATATAAGTCCAAAAATAATGAAATTTTCACCAATAGATTACAAATCATTTGTTCTACCAAATGATACTATCAAATCAGGATTTTAGTAAAATTATGATTTTGCCCCTGAAGAGCATAAAGACTTTTTCAATTTAAAAATATTTGTATCCCTTCAATCTGCTTTGTAATCATCAAAATCAATCTAGGAGCAACAATCTCCCCCTTTTTGATGATGACAAAATACTTGAACAAAAGCATTTATGTGAATGCATTATAGATGCTTGAAAAGAGTATGATTCTTTTGGCATGTGATATAAATGGTCATATACAAGAATAGTTTGCCCATTTGCTTAAAGATTTGAAGATATGCTCATTGGATTATGTGATTTTGGTGTTAGAGTGGAAAACTTATTTTTGTTAACAGATCAAGCTGTATTTTGAAAATTTGCTCATTCTCATTTGATTTTAGTTTTAGCATCAGAGCAAAAAATAATTATGTGCTTTAATTGCTTTTGATACAACAAATAATTATGTGTGCCAAAGCATGTTTAAGAGTTGATTTGGAAAGTGTATTAGATTATTTTGAGTTTAAGATGTATCAGAGCAAGAGAAAAAATAAATTTTGCAATGTATCGGAGCAAGAAAAATAATTTTACAATATTTTCAGAAGAAAAAATTTTACAATGTATCAGAGCAAGTTAAAAATTTTAAGATGTATCAGAGTAAGTTAAATTTCTTAAGATGTATCAAGGTAAATATAATTTCAAAAGATGTATCAGAGCAAGTTAAATTTCTTAAGGTGTATCAAGGTAAATATAATTTCAAAAGATGTATCAGAGCAAGTTGGAATTTTTAAGTATATCAGAGCATATTTAAATTTTTAAAGCAAATCAGAGCATATGTAAAGAAGTAATTTAAAAGTTACTTATTTGCATTGTACTTAGCATTGTACTTTTGATATTGTTCTTTAAATTCTCCAATTCATTCATTAATTTCTCATAATTTGTAATTTTGCTTTTGATGGGTTGCTTTTTCTTTAATTGCTCATAATTTATGATTTTGCTTTTGATGGATTGCTTTTTCTTTAATTTTTGTTTAATTTCTCCCCCTTTTTGACATCATCAAACATGGTTAACTCCTCCTTTTTCTGAAACATTCTTTAATTTCTCCCCCTTTAGAGTTTATCACAGATGTTTGCTCCCCCTTAATACAGTAATTATTAACAGCAAACAACAACAAAGAGAAGACAATATTTCAACAAGGAGAATATATATAACCAAAATATGATCGACATCATTACAAAAGGTAGAAATATAAGTAAAAGATGATACCATAAAACCATAATTGTTTCAATACATAGTTCATAATATAAAAGTCAACCAGCTAATTATTAATACATGGCCCCAAAATACAGATCCTAGAACAAGACACTAACACCTAGGATCTAGTAATGATCATGAGAAGTCATGGATCGGAGTCATTAGATATGGGATGAGAAGCTGATGGATCTCGATCAGAAGTGCGTCCTCTACCCCGTCTGCCTCTGGCATGAGCAGGAGAGCGAGATGAACTGGGTGGCTGAGTACGCTGAGAGACTAAGGACTGAACAGAAAGGGTGAGTCTGATGGAATCAAGTACGTTCAGTGCTCTGGAAATAGACTGAAGTAGAGCAGTGAACTGAGTGGATGCATGCTCACTCGATCCTCGGATCTCTCTCCTCAGTAACTCATATCCACCCTCCAGTGCTCCTCTGAGCCTGCCAGCCTCTGCAGTGAGGTCTGTGACCTCAATAGTGGACTCCTGTGGCTGAGGATGGGCCAAAGCAAGGACTTGCCCCTGCAAGTCAAGAACTCTGCCAGTCAGTCTCCAAACGGTGTCCTCAAGCTGCAGAATCCGGATGGACTGATCTGATATCATCTGAAACACAGTGGAGATGTGGGGAGTCATGGTCTGATCAGAAGAAGTGGCTCCTGGTGCAAAAGTAGTACTGCTCCACTGACTAGATAGCAAAGAAGCCACACGCTGTGATATTTGCTCGATCTGATCGTCAGCCAGTCTGAACTCTGATTGAGGTGCTCTGCTCTTTGGCTGATACACTGGTGTGGGCATCCTAGTAAACTCTGAAGGGCCAGCCTCTATATCAGGAATGAACTGGATATTTGGTGATGCTGCCCTGAAGTCATGGACAGGAGATGATGGACCTTCTTCTTCAGCTCTGTCTTCAACTCTGTCTTCAGCTCTATCTTCAGTTCTCTCCCCAGCTCTCTCCTCAGTTCTCTCCTCAGATCCCTTGATCCAACCACCATCAGTCTTTGTAAATCCCATTCGGTGCAGGGTGTGTTGGTTGAAAGTGTCCACATGAGAGAGCTTAGTAGAAGCCTCCCCCTCACAGCTAACTCCAAACCTCCTAAATACTCGAGTAAGGGCCATACCATAAGGCAAGTGTGCCTTGGATCTGTTCAAAGTCTCTCTCATGGCCTCTATCATAAGTGCAGGGAGGTTCAGGGGGGTCTGAGTGATGACATGAAACATGATACAAACATCTCTGCTGGAAAGTAAATCATGCCTACCACTCCTAGGAAAGAAGAGCTTCGTTACCATCTGATGCAGGATCCTCATCTCAATGGACAAAATCTTTGCTTCCAATTTATTTAAACTCCCTGAATAAGTTCCCCCTAGAATAACTCTGATCCCCTCTTCTTTTACTGGGAGTTCCATATAAGAGTAACCCTCACTAGGCAACTGAAGTATTTCTCCCAATATACTAGAATCCAAGCAAATATCAATACCCTTGACTGTTGAAGTCACTGACCCATTTCCATAATGTAGATTCTGGTAGAATTCTCTAACTAGGTCAACATAGGTGACTTCCTTAAGGGAGCAGTAGAAATCCCATCCTTGGTTTTTAATCTTAGTTGCAAATGTAAAACCCTCTTTTTCAAAGAATCGAAAATCTATATTCTTCTCGGTTTCAACTTTTCTATCAGATAGAGGATTCTTACTGGGGCTTAGGGAGGATTGAGGGGGACCTTGAGCAGATACTGAAGCTGGAGTGGGAGCAGTGGAAGACTGAGCAGCTTGCCTTTTCTTTCGGATAATTTCTTCAGGCTCACGGACTGACTTTCTTCTTTGGAGAAGCTTCATCTTCGGAGCCATATTCACTACAGTAGCAGACAAGAAGACTTGGAGGAACAAGTGAATGAGTGGAGGAGGGATCACAAGAGAGTGAAGAGGAATTTTGGTGGAGAAAAGAGATGGATTTGGGAAGAATGGTGGAGTGCTAGGGCACGCTCCAACCGTGCCAAACAATGGGAGAAAGCACAAAAATCCCTTTCCAAGGTGGCAATTTTTGGTGGAGAGGAGGAGGGAGAAGTGCCTCGAACTAGATCCTTGGATTTGGAGCAAAAGGAGTTGGAGAAGTCGGCTTTTGGAAGGAGGAAGATGAGAGGATGAGTCGGCTCACGAACAGGATCCCTTATAAAAACAATGAGCCCGTGGGAAGTTTGAGGAAATAACAAGTTTGCCATTGAGTCGACTCATGGGGGTCGACTCATGAAATTCAGAAATTCAGAAAAAATATGAATAAATTCCAGAAAAATTTGAAATTTTGGGAGAAGGAGTTTTGCTCAAAGATAAGTTTTTAGAATGATAAAATTGAGCTTTTGGGACCAGGATAGATGTTGAAAATTGAGCTCTAAAAATTTTTGACATCAATTCTTGGAAATTGAGAAGAATTTAGGCATATGGATCTAGAATTCCTAGATTTCTCCTAATTTTACAGAATCTATCCTCACTAAGGGCCTTTATAAAGATATCAGCTAATTGATTTTCAGTGCAAACATATTCAAGAATTATATTTTTATTTTGAACATGTTCTCTTATAAAATGATGTCTTATTTCAATATGTTTGGATCTTGAGTGTTGAATTGGATTTTTAGATAGATTTATGGCACTTGTGTTATCACATCTTATTGGTGTTTCATTAAGTTTGATTCCAAAGTCTTCGAGTTGTTGCTTAATCCACAAGATTTGAGCACAACAACTTCCGGCTGCAATGTATTCGGCCTCAGCCGTAGACAGTGCCACCGAATTTTGTTTCTTGCTAAACCATGAGATTAGGTTAACTCCAAAAAATTGGCAAGTTCCACTTGTGCTTTTTCTATCTAATTTACATCCAGCAAAATCAGCATCTGAATATCCTAATAAATCAATTTGTGAGTCCTTAGAGTACCATAACCCTAGAGTTTGAGTACCATTTAAGTATCTAAGGATTCTTTTAACAGTATTCAAATGAGATTCTTTAGGATTAGATTGATATCTTGCACATAAACAAACACTAAACATGATATCAGGCCTACTTACTGTTAAATATAATAATGAGCCAATCATACCTCTATAGTATTTTAAGTCTACACATTTACCTTCATCATCCTTGTCAAGCTTACATGAGGGACTCATTGGTGTGCCAATTGGTTTGCAGTTCTCCATTCCAAATCTTTTAAGTAGTTCCTTGGTGTACTTGCTTTGGGTGATGGAGATTCCCTCTTTTGATTGTTTGATTTGGAGTCCGAGGAAGAAGGTGAGTTCTCCCATCATGCTCATCTCGAACTCCTCCTGCATAAGCTTAGCAAAGTCTTGACAAAGGGATTCATTAGTAGACCCAAAAATTATGTCATCAACATAAATTTGTATAACTAGCATATCATTTTGATTTCTTTTAATAAAGAAGGTTGTATCTACATTACCTCTTGAAAAACCATTATTTAGTAGAAATTTGCTTAGCTTATCATACCATGCTCTAGGTGCTTGTTTTAATCCATATAAAGCTTTATTTAATCTAAAGACATGATTAGGAAAAGCATGATTTTCAAATCCAGGGGGTTGTTCTACATATACTTCTTCAGCAATATATCCATTTAAAAATGCACTTTTAACATCCATTTGAAATAATTTGAATTTCATAAAGCAAGCATATGCAAGTAGAAGTCTAATAGCTTCTAATCTAGCAACAGGTGCAAAGGTTTCATCAAAATCAATTCCTTCTTCTTGATTATATCCCTTAGCAACCAGTCTTGCTTTATTTCTAATTACATTTCCATGCTCATCTAATTTGTTTCTAAAGACCCATTTTGTGCCAATTGTTGAATAATTTTTAGGTCTTGATACTAAGGTCCAAACATTATTTCTTTCAAATTGATTAAGTTCCTCTTGCATTGCATTAATCCAATTATGATCATTTTCAGCTTCTTCAAAAGTTTTAGGTTCAAGATGAGATACAAAAGCACAATGATTAACTACATCTCTAAGTGAAGAACGGGTTTTTACCCCATGCATAGGATCACCTATAATTAACTCCTTAGGGTGGTTGTGAACATACCTCCATTCCTTGGGTAGGTCATTTGTACCTTGAGGTTGTTCTTGAATTTCTTCACCTCTCTCATCTTGTTTGTCTTCTTGATCCTTGTCTTCTGGAGTTGCTGAATCTTTCAGAGTGATCTCCTTCATACCTTCTATTAGTGGATCTGTATCATCAACACCCTCATTCTTCCTTGAAGGAAGATCATTAGATTCATTAAAAACAACATGTATGGACTCCTCAACTACTAAAGTTCTTTTGTTGAAAACTCTAAATGTTTTACTAGTGGAGGAGTAACCTAGAAAGATTGCTTCATCTGATTTTGCATCAAATTTACCAAGTTTTTCTTTGCCATTATTTAATACAAAACATCGGCAACCAAAAACATGAAAATATACAATATTTGGTTTTCTTCCTTTCCAAAGTTCATAGAGGGTTTTCTTTAAAAATTGTCTAATCAAAGCACGATTTAAAATGTAACATGCTGTGTTAATTGCTTCCACCCAAAAATATCTTGGAAGGTTGCTTTCACAAAGCATGGTACGGGCCATTTCTTCTAAGGTTCTGTTTTTTCTTTCAACTACCCCATTCTATTGGAGTGTCCTAGGAGCAGAGAAGTTATGGCCAATTCTATTTTCATCACAAAAATTTTCAAAGTCTTGATTTTCAAATTCAGTTCCATGATCACTTCTAATATTTTGAATTGAAAACCCTTTTTCATTAGTGACTTTTCGGTGAAATTTAATGAAAATATGAAAAGTTTTATTTTTGTGTGCCAAAAAGAAAACTCAAGTAAAACGAGAGTAATCATCTATAATTACAAAGCCATATCATTTTCCTCCTAGACTAGTGGTTCTAGTTGGTCCAAATAAGTCCATATGCAAGAGCTCTAAAGGTCTAGAAGTTGAAACAGTATTTTTGGATTTAAATGAAACTCTAGTTTGTTTACCTAATTGGCATGCATTACAAATTCTATCCTTTTCAAAATTTAGTTTTGGCAAACTAAGAACTAATTCTTTCTTAATTAATTTTGAAAGAGAATGCATGTTAATATGTGCAAGTCTACGATGCCACAGCCAACTAGTCTCATTAACTTTAGCATTCAAGGATACTAGGCATTGCATGTCTAATTTGGCTAAATCATTCAAATCTACCATATAAACATTGCCATGCCTATGTCCTATAAATTTAATGCCATCGTTAATAGGACTAGTCACAATGCAAACAGATGATTCAAAAATAACTTTATACCCTTTATCACAAAATTGACTAATGCTAAGTAAGTTATGCTTTAAACCTTTAACTAATAAAACATTTTCAATGTATTTGGAGGGAGTGATACCAATGTTACCTATCCCGATGATCTTTCCTTTGCCATTATCTCCAAAGGTGACCATCCCTCCATCCTTAGCATTAAGCGTGATGAATTGTGATTCATCACCAGTCATGTATCTCGAGCATCCACTGTCAAGATACCATTTCCTGTTTCCTCCTTGGGATGCTAGACACACCTGCAAGCAAAGGTCAAGTTTCTGTCTTAGGTACCCAAGCTTTCTTGGGTCCTTTTAGGTTAGTCAAAATGGTTCCTTTTGGAACCCATATTTTCTTTATAGTTGTGTTTGCAGATTTGTTAATAAGGCATGTGTATGATTTATGTCCTATTCTACCACATTTGAAACAAGTAATATTTGTAGACTTGTTACTTGAATAATTTACATAAATATTCTTCAGAAATTTTTATTTCATCAAGGGGTTATAGCCAAGTCCAGCCTTATCATATACAGCTTTTTGATTATCAAGAATCATATTTAATTTGTTTGAACTTAAGGTGAACTTATCTACTATAGGTTTCAGCTTGTTAATTTCATTCTTTAAGCTTTGATTTTCTTGAATCAAGGTGGATTTTTCAATTGAAAGGTTTTCAGCTTGTTTCACTAAGGACTGATTTTCCAATTTCAGTTCTTTGTTTTTCATCCCTAGTTTCTTTAATTCATCAATTAAATCATAGAATGCTTCATGCAATTCTTCAAAAGTAAATTCACTAGGGGATTCAGAAGTTACCTCATTTTCGTGTGCCATAAGGCACAGGTTGGCTTGTTCTGTTGAGGTTTCCTCATCGGAGCTTGAGTCATCACTCGCACTCCAAGTCGCCATCATTGCTTTCTTTTTGAACTTTTTGGGACCTTTCTTCAGTTGTGGACATTCGGATTTGAAATGTCCCGACTTCTTGCACTCGTAGCATATAAGGGGTTGATCTTTCTCTTTCTCTTTGCTTTGTTCTCCTTTTGTGAATGACTTCTTTCTCATCCCCTGTTTCCTTTTTCTTAGAAACTTCTTAAATCTCCGGGTGATGAGTGCCATCTCTTCATCCTGTTCTTCATCTTCAGTGTCATCCATTTCATCATCAGGCGAAGCTGTGGATTTGAGGGCAATGGTTCTTTTCTTTTTGACTTCATCCTCTTGATGTTGCTTCATGCTAAGTTCATGAGTCATCAAGGATCCAAGAAGCTCTTCTAGAGGTAGAGTGTTCAAGTCCTTTGCTTCTTGGATGGCAGTCACCTTGGCTTCTCAAGTTCTTGGCAATGACCTGAGAATCTTCCTTACAAGCTCACTGTTAGTATAAGATTTGCCAAGACTCTTCAAACCATTAATTATATCAGTAAAACGAGTAAACATAGCAGTTATGGACTCATCATGCTCCATTTTAAATAATTCATATTTATGCACAAGCATGTTTATTTTAGACTCTTTTACTTGATTTGTTCCCTCATGGGTTACTTCTAACCTATCCCAAATTTCTTTAGCAGATGCACAAGTAGAAATGCGATTAAATTCATTTGCATCAAGTGCACAATAAAGAACATTCATAGCTTTAGCATTTAATTGTGCCAATTTCTTATCAACCTCATCCCATTCTTTCTCGGGTTTGGTCGACTCCTCACCATCTATAATCTTGGTGGGTGTGTGAGGACCGTTCACTATGATACTCCACATATCATAGTTGAGTGCTTGTATGAATATCTTCATCCGAGCTTTCCAATAGGTGTAATTAGACCCATTAAAAAGTGGAGGTCGGTTGGTAGATTGCCCCTCGGCTAGAGAAGTACCGACATGGGTTGCCATAGATCTTTGGCTCTTTGATTGTTAGATCAAAGAAGGGCTAGAGCACCAGGCTCTGATACCACTTGTTGCCCAGCTATGCAACCCAAGAGGGGGGGTGAATTGGGTTTTAAAAATTTTAAGCTTAACTAATTACTTATGAAAAGTATTTGTTAAAAGCTTGATGAATGAGAAGAAAGACTTTAATTCAAGATTAATTACCTAAAGCAAGAATGCAAGGATATAATAAAGAAATAAAGAGAAACAATAAAGCACACCACAAACACAAGGATTTATAGTGGTTCGGTGCCAACCTTGCACCTACATCCACTCCCCAAGCTCCTACTTGGGAATTCCAATCCACTATACTTGTATTCAACCCGAATACAAACGTCGGAAACTCTGACACTAGCATCCCAAGCTAGTCCACTTATTTTTCAGGTACAAGCCAACCCAAAACACTTCGATTTCAGGTTCGGATCAACCTTCCCTTGTTTTGGAAACCCTCCAAAAACAAGAACAATTACTCACAAGAGTAAGACAGTTTAGAGCATAAATAAGTACAAGAATAGCTCCTTAAATGAGCGAATATAACATTAAAAATACTTTACTCAAATGAAGAATCCCCTTTTGGATTTTCTCAAGGTGGATGAAGAGTTGAATGAACGCTTGAGGAGAAGGTGAACTTTGATTGAAGACTTCTTGAAGGCTTTGAAAGAGATCTTGATCAAGGTTGAAAAATTGGCTTGAAAAAACCTCTCTTTGAATGCTCTTGAATGCCCTTTTGAACGCTCTTGCTTTTCTCTTTCACAATCTCTCGTGTATATTGTAGATTCCTTGTCTCTCTCGTGTATATTGTGGATCCCCTTTTTGTTTTTCACCTTTTGAAACCTTTTATAGCTTTAGGAAACAAGGAAAAATATTTTAGGCAGAAAAAGAGCCGTTAGAGCATTTTAAGGGAGCATTAAAGGCAATTAAAATGGGCAAAAAAACTAGCCATTGCAGACAATTTCTGTCGCAAGGGTCGACTCATGAGTCGACTCATGCTTCAAGAGTCGACTCATGAGTCGACTTCTGTTGCAACAGCCAGAAATGTTGGTTTCTGGATTTTTTGGCCCAAACCAGCAGAGGTCAACTCATGAGTCGACTCATGCCTTGTGGGTCGACTCATGAGTCGACTCACAGGTTGTGCCAAGCCAAAAAACCAGCGTGCCAAGGGAAATTTTTGCGTGCCAATCAGCTCATTGTGCCATGAGTTGACTCATGAGTCGACTCATGCACTTCAAACATTCATAACTTCAAAAATATAAGTCCAAAAATAATGAAATTTTCACCAATAGATTACAAATCATTTGTTCTACCAAATGGTACTATCAAATCAGAATTTTAGTAAAATTATGATTTTGCCCCTGAAGAGCATAAAGACTTTTTCAATTTAAAAATATTTGTATCCCTTCAATCTGCTTTGTAATCATCAAAATCAATCTAGAAGCAACAATATGGGTGTTTATTAGAGAATGAGTTTACTGAATAGACCTATGAGAGAACAACTAATGGAGTCTTATTTATATCTCAACTGATGAATCTCTACTGGGAGTTGTGTAAGTGATCCTTTGACTTGAGATCACGATGGTATCTTGTGTACGTGAATTTATGTTTTGGTTCACTTTCTAACTTGATTCTTTGATCCTTGTATGAGGTGTTCTGCATATGGTGAAGTGTGTATAGATGTTGTGAGTGATCAATAAGGGATCAGCCACTCCTAATAAGGAGAGCAAACATCCTATGTGATCTCATAGGTTGATGATTCTGAAAGTCTTTGGCCAAAGCAAAATGATAATTAGAAAAAAAAAATTAATATATCATCAACTGAATTATCATCTTCTGATCGAGATACATTTAGATAAGCAATTAGGCTTGACATGATTCCATGCTCACAGCTCATCTGAGATGTTGCTTGACTGAAAAATTGAATTACACGGTAACTTACCACTGAAGGATATTTTGATAATTTTATCAAATTTTATTTCTTCTAGGTAGTCATGATATATTGCTATATATCAATCTTGACTTGTGGATTTATCAAAATTAAAAGAGTTTAATTCAAAAATTAATTAAGAAGAGTCCTAGTTAATTGGGACTCAAGCTGACCTAATTTGATTGGATTAGAGTTAGGTCAAGAGTCTGTGTCCACTACTGGCTAGATTTAGAATCCAATAGATCACACACTTTGAGATTTGATCTTAATCTAATTTAATTAAAATTTAAGATAAATCTTAGGGGTTAATTTGATATGCTAGCACATTATATTAACCCAAGTTCTTAATTAGGTTAAGTTTAAAGTGTTTGAGCTAAACTGAACCTATTGCCTTTGATCTGATTGGATTGGGTCTATTTTAATTGGACTCCTATTTAACTCAGAAGAGTTTCAAGTATAGAAAGAGACCTCCATGCCACTATGGTTTCATGCCAAAAATTAAATGCTGCCACCTCTCTTTTGCATTAAGAAAAGGAAGAGTCCTTCTTCCTTAAGACTCTTAACAAACCTCTTTGTTTTTCATGTTTTTTCTTTAATGTCACATGACAAATTAAATGTGGGAATAATGTTGCATAGAAGAGGAAGAATCCTTCTATGTAAAGCCTCTTCTGTGCCACTTAATTCATTGAAGAATTTATTTCTCTGCATGAGAGAAGTGGAGCGCCAAGAGTTGGCATCCCTTGGGTCTCTTGACACCTCTTTGTTCATTATTTATATGGGGTGCCTCTTATGGGATAAGGGCTAAATTTTGATGAAAAATTAGAGGCCTTGGTGTATGACAAGAGAGAAAAAAATTTAAAAAAATTTGAGAAAAAGATAAGAAAAAAATTGAGTGGAAAATAGAAAAAAGGGAGGTTAGAAAAATAGCAAGTGTGGTGAGCTTGTCCTAGGGTTTGATTTTTTTCATGTGTTGGAGTACAAAATCAAATCCTAAGTTGTAAGATGTCTAGAGAGAATTCTCTTGGCATAATCCTAGTGGTGAAATTGAAGGCAATTGGATGTTGGTGTGATTGTTCTTCGAGTTCGAAACTGACAGTATTCTTGTGAAAAAAGGTTGTAGTAGTGCACCAGTTAGGAAGGACCTTGACCAACTTCCATATGGATCACCGTTGGAAGACTTCTATTTTAGAGTCTCATGGAGATCATCTTCTGATCACTGTCGTAGGCGGTCAAGTATAAAAATCAACTCAAACTATATAGATAGGGTGAGTCGGGATCATTTCCATAGGGATTTAAGGTGATTATCTTTTTTTTAAAAAAAAAATAAAAGAGAATTGATTCTAGAAGGATTAAAAAGAAATAAAATAGAAAGAATTTAATTATAAATATAAATTAATTTATGAAAGAAAATAAGTTAGAGAAATAACTCAAAAATTTTGAATCCACCATGCAAATTAGATTTATTTTTTTTTATGTTGCAATATTAATTCTTATGATTAAGGTATTAGTATAGCTTATCTCTAAGAGGTACGGACTATATCAGTAGATCATAGCTCATCCTGTCAGAGTATAAACTATCTAAATTCAATTACAAGATATAAGATTTAATCTAACATACTACGATCTATCTCTCCTAGGCACGTACCGTATCCAGAGATCACGGCACGTCAGTGAAGGGTATAGTTCATGTAGACTAGATCAATACATCAAAAAAATAAAAGGATATGAAATAAAAGCATAATTTTATTACATAAAACTTAAATACAAGAAAGAAAATAAAAATCTATTTACAGGCATCATCGTATTCCTAAATTGAAGGGATTAGCCATGCATTAAGATCTCTAGCTCCATATTCATCTTTTCTCTTGGATCCCTAAACCTCCCTTTTTTTCTCTAATTTTTTTTCTTACTTTTTCATTGATTTTTTTTTCTCCCTACACTTATTCCCAGATCTCCTATTTATAAGTGAATTTTTCACCTTTTTCTAGTCACAAAAGGAGTCCTAAAACCCTTAGAAATCGTATTATAACCATAGGAATTATTCTGACTGTCGAATCGCATTTTGACCATCCAGATCAGCCCAAAACTGTTGATCAAGTTCTTCTCAATGTCAGATGTATTCTCAGCCATTCGATCATACTTCAAATAAATTTTTGATCATTGAACAGCACCTCTGATTTTCTTAACACAGTCGGAATTGATGCTAGCCGTTGGATCAAACTCCAGATTCATTTTCGACCATCGGATCGCACAAAGAGGCTTTTATCCATCGTGGACCACACTTTGGACCGTGAAACTATTCTGTGGACTGCGTCCCTGAATCTGTGGACCAAGTGGCCGGTCCACCATGCACTGAAGGTAATAAAATTTTTTTTTTAAGATATTTTCATTTGATTTTGCCTGAAAAATTTGAAAAAATATGCATTAATTTTTTTTTTAATTTTTTAACATTTTGGTGCTTAAATTTTTAATTAAATCAATATCTATTTTTCATAAATATGCTTTAATTTTATATTTTTTTAAAATTATCTATTTTTGTAAAAAAATCTAATTTATTCATGAAATTAGATTTTTAAAAAGATGTTAGCATAATAAATTATCAAAAATATCTTTAATAAATATAAAAATATACTACTTATCACCTTCTTACCATATTGTTTATCTGAGAAAGTATAAATTTCTATCACTTTGCATGCTTGAATTTATTTTGTTCGATATCTACAAGGTGATTCTAGGGTTTGGGTTTTAGTTCGATAATTTTAATTATTAAATCTTTTAATTTGCATGTTTAAAATTTTTAAAATTTATATTTCGCTATGTGACTAAAACTTAAAAATAGATTTTATTCTATCTGATAATGAGATATATTGTGATCTCCAACACAATATCATTGAAACTCTTTTCGATGGGTTGGAACTATTATAACTTTATACTTCAAGGGTCATCGATCATCAAGACGATGCTCGACGAATCCACAATCCATCAGTGATACCTAACAGTATGTAGTGGCAACCCAATAAAATAAAAGTATCGAATCTCTAGGTACAGTTATCATATAGTTCGATTCTTCTGTCGTGGGTCCAGATAAGACGTAGGTCAAGAAAAACTCATCAAATCTGTTCGTTCGTCATATGTCAGATTCAATTGACTAGAGTCTATATGAAATCTTATGGAAACTCCTTTCCATCATTCACCTACTATGGCCATGGATTTTAAGACTCAATTTCATAAATTTATAGGACCTCTCTCTATCTACGAGGATCGACAGATACCATCTAGGTGCAAACTCTATTCCTATAATAGACCTACTGTAGCCAACAACACCGTAAGATTTTGAATAGCTAGGTAACCATGTGATTGTGCAGTTAAACTACAGCAATCCTATTGCGAACAGCCGAGGCACTGCAGCAGGTCAAAGAACTATCTACACCACTACAACTTTGAGTAAGTCACTGATAAGGGGGTAGCCATCCTAGTGACTTCTCATGTTGGTCACAGTCAGTACTCTTGATCTCTATCAAGCACCTACACTCTCACTCCAGTACCCCTACATTATTGACTCGAGATACGTCTATCCATGAAGAAAAGTAATCTGTGCACCAATCTATCCAGATCAGTCGCCACCCTCGTGACAATCTATCGATCAGGAGCATTTAGGAATTAACTACTAATGACACGTGTCTCAAATTCTTAACTCTTGAGAATACATGTCATCATCCATCAATTTTTTGGATGATTCATGGACATAATTAAAGCACAACATGAATGAAAAAATAATTCAAATTTTATTTTTTTTCAAAATTTCATTACAAAGTTATATCTTTAGAATGTGTATATATGTCAACCAATCTGATTTCTAGGATATACATCTAACAGAAGAGACTTAACTCAACTATGATTCATCAAGTATTTCGCTTTCACCCAATTAAGAATTCTCCTTTCAACTACTTCTCTTATGTTACCTAAGTATGGGCTATGAAGGGACTCAAATCCAACTATAACCATCAAAGTTTTCTACAAAGAAGAAGAAAAAAAATTTATAAAAGATTTGTGAGCCTTCTACCTATTATCCCCTCTTCACTGAATCAAGCATGGACTATGAAGGAATTTTGATCCAACTATAGTCCATCAAGTTTCTTGACAAAAGAGATCAAGGGAGAAGAACTCTAAAAATTAAAAGCTCAAAAAGAAATTTAAAGAAAAAAGTTTCTAATCATAGTCTAGCTTCATCGCAAACCTTAGGGGGATTGCTTAGTTAGACATAAATTGATTTAAAGCAAACATAAAGTAGAACTATACTAATTACAAAAATTTAAAATTATAAAAATTAAAGGATTGCAGAAAAATAAATATAAGAATTTAAATTATCCTAGTACTAAAATTAAAAATTTCATAAATTAAATTGAAGGGAAAGAAACTAATTTATTGTTAGAATAAAATTTTTGATACAAAACTTTTAACTCTTAAGCCATTAATAAGGTTTGGAGTTAAAAAAAATTAAAACAAAAGGAAACAAATTATGCTAAGTTTCTAAAGGATTTGTGCATCCAGAAATACAAATCTAAAGCACACATCCCTAAAAAAGTCCATCTTACTAAGCAAGCTAGCTCATCTTCCAATACGCTACACTGCCCAAACTTAATGTGTTAGAAAATAGCTATGGTTTCGTACGTATGTTCAAAAATTTTTTAAACATCTATGCAGTGAAAATAAATAAATTAAAAAAAATTTAATTTACACACATACCACATCTAATCTGAAAATTATAGTAAGGATCTAGATACGAACAAGTAACCATGATTTGAAATCTAAAAAAAGAAAAATAATTGTTAGCCAAAAATAAGTTGGAGATCAGATCTCCATATCTCAAATCTTACGGATGTTTCGGGTTTTGATCATACCGCATACATGCACAGCCTCTGCTGGTATCCACATAGAGCCATCTGATTAGAGTACTGAGATTATCAGTGTGCTAGTACTTTGTAGATCTCGCTCTTTATCCTTGGATCTAGATCTCTTCTTCTAGATCTTGAAGAAGGAGATCGCTGTGCAAACTCTTTCATGCAAATCCAACAAAATCTGAACCAGATCACTATGAAGACAAGAAGAACCCTTCTTGTTCTCCTCTTCTCTCTCTTTTCTCTTCTTAGATATGATCTCCATTAGATCTTAGTGTGGAGATGTGAAGGGGAGAAAGAAGGGAGGTGTTGGGGAGGAGAGAAAGATGTAAGAAAGAAGCCTACTCACACATCACGCATGCCACCCCTTTCTTTTCTTAAATTTTTGTCACACCAAAAGAAAGTTCTCACACCCCATTAAGAGATAAGATCAAATCTTATCTAAATAGGTAAGAATGGTGTGGAAAAGAGGAAAGAAAAAAATTTCATCGAGAAGAAAAATGCGTGAAATCTTCTCACGCCAAATCCTTAGCGCATGCCCCTCTTTCTCTAATTTTTTTTATCACATGAAAAATTCTTCCATGCCCTAAATAGATGGATTTCTATCTTATTTTGAATCAAATTCAAATAGAAAAAAATTTGAATGAGAAAGAGTTCCAGATAAGGTAGGGCGCCAACTATTAGCATCCTCTCTCCTTCACACACGTAAGAAGAAAGGAGCTCAAGAAAAACAATATCCCACTTTTATTTTTGGCATGATTTATAGAGAGAGAGTCTCAAAAAATATAATTTTTGTGAGTCATGATTCATCTAGTTCATGTTGGGCCTTAATCAAGTTCAAATTGAGTCCGAAACGAATCGAATTCGAAAAGGCTGTCAAGCCCGATCCAATTAAGCTTGAAATCCAAATCTGATTTGGATAATTGAATTCAATTAGTATTAAATTTAATTAAATTTAATTTAAATTAATTAAAACTTAATTTATAATATAATCAGCCTTCAAAAAAAAATTATAACATTTGTAATTAAATCCCTGCACTAACAATTAGCAGCTGTTAAAACTGTAACGCTTACAAATTAATAGTTTTTAAAATTCAAACTATCAATCCTATTGATAATTCAAATATGATCCAAGCCATTGATCAGGTCATGCTCGTTGTATGTGTGACCCCTCAGATTCTATTCTATCTAGTAATGAGACATACCGTGATCTCCATCATGGTATCATCGAAACTCTTTTCGATGGACTGAAACGATTCCAACTCACTTTAACAAAGATCGTTGATCCAAAAATGATCTTAATAAGTTCTCATGATCCACTAGTGATGTCTAGTAATATGTAGTGGCAACCCAATAGAATAGAAAATGAATCCTTAGGTGCAGTTATTGTGTGATATAATCTCTCTATCATGAGTCCCGACTTAACGGAGGTCATGGAGAACTTGTCAAATCCCATCATCAGTCATATGCTAGATTGACTTGACTCGAGTTTAAATGTGAATTCTATGAAAACTCTTTTTCAATATTTATTCTTACTTTGGTCAGAGATTTTTTGAACTCAGTCTTATGAATTACACAGGATTTCTCCTTTTCTACCAAGATAGATAGATTCCATCTAGATGCATCCTACTCCAAACAGTGAATCTGAATTTACAATAGCCAACATACACAGTAAGGACCCGAATGGCTAGAGATCAAGAGAACGTGCAATCAAACTATGTAGCCTCATTACAAATAGCCAATACACCACAGGTCAAAGGATCAGTCACACCATTGCAGCATCAAGAAAATCATTGATGAATGAGTAGACATCCAAATAGTTTCTCGTGTTAGTCACGTTCAGTGTAAGTTGTTCTCTAACAACCACCTGCACTCTCACCCCAGTATCTTTACACCGCAGACTCGAAATTTATCTGTCCTAAAGGGAGGTGATCTATGCATCGATCTTGAATGAATTGATCACTATCCTCCATGATGATCCTTCGATTGGGAGTATTTAGAAAATAACCACTAATGATGTATATCTCAAATTCTCAATACCTTGAAAATATACACAATTATTTTTATTAATTTTTAAGATAAATCATGGACACATAAGATATGATTGGTTATAAAGATTGTCTATTAAGTATAAAATATATCCTAGAGAAAGGTATGTGTCAGTCAAAATTGGCTTCTAGGGCATATATCTAACGAACTCCCACATGCACTAAAGCCAATCTGCCATATACCTGAGCCCCATCTTCTAAAGATAGGCTTCGGTGTTTAGCTGGCTAAGTGACTTGGGCCTACCACATTATGTAGAGTCTACTTTCTGTACCTCTATGTATTTCTACTTGAGGTAATCATATATATCTCTATTCTATGTGCATGAACTTCTGATGAGATGTTGGCTTCCTAGCAAAGGCTTTGGACCATTATCTTTGCAGTACAATATCATAGTATCTAATGGTATGACATCTAGTTCCGCAACTATCATAAGAACCAAAACGCATCTTGTACATCAATAGCATATTTCACTTCCATTGGTTGATTGCCTAGAACCCTTCCAAAAAATCAAACCAACATAACTCAAAAATATATGCTGATGTAGATATTCTACCATCAATATCAATGTATCCTCCTACTCTTAGCTCTAACCTTTTTTCAAAGACAAAAAATAATCCCTTAGTGCTTCTCAAGTACTTAGGAACATTTTTACAGCAATCCAATGCTTCCAGCTTGGATTCGATTAATATCTGCTCATGACTTTTACAGCAAGATATATCCAGTCAAGTACATAGCATGGCATATATTCATACCTAAGAAGATAACGGATCCCTCTTGGAGGTTTCAATGCTGAACCCTTTCAGCACCTCCTCTATATACTTACCTATGAAAAACAAACATCCTTTTAGGATCTATCTCTATAGACCTTTATTTTCAGAATATTTATCCTATATCTTTGAAAAAAAAATTCTATATGTAACCATGTCATAACCAATATCAGCATGGGACCCTCCCACTGACCTTCATGTAACTATATGATTCCTCATATCACGTCATTATAGATTTTGAGATCATCCCTATGTTCCCAATCTCTCTCGAGAAATACTTTCTCTGAATTTTTTGTAAGAATATCAAGTATCTTTCTAAAGGATGGGAGATCCTACTAGATCTATGAGGTGGAGGATTTACTACATCTACTGGCTCATCTTAAATAGGTTGTACAGGTCCTATGACTCATTGTTCTTTAGAAATTTCTCTTGGAGTTCATTCTCCCACTGTTTCTAAGAAAACAGTATGATTGCTCACAATCACATTATGAACCACCGAGAAGAGAAAGTGACATCCTAAACCCTTTTGAGATACCCCATAAATGAGTTCTCATAGACCTTTCCTCTAACTTGTCCACCATTTCATATCTCATATGGTGTGGTAAAACTAACTTTAGAAAAAATCTAATTTAAATTTTAGAAATTAAATCTTGTTTCTAAAAAAATAATAATCAAATTAGTGATGTTCATGATAGACCAGACCATATCTCATATAGCTCCATTGCTCTTCACATATACCCCATTAAGCTGAGGTGTATAAGGAGAATTCCATCATGAAACTATGCCATTCTCTTTCGATAATCGATAAATTTTTTATTTGGTATTGCATACTCGATCTGATCGAAGTATCTTTAGGGTTTTTTTGATTTATCTTTTCTACTTCACATCTGAATTCTTTGAACCTTTTAAAATCTTTCAGATTTGTACCTCACATATATACATATACCATGATAGTTCATTGGTAAAGATGATGAAGCAGTGATAACCTCCTAGTCTGGCTCATCAAATGGACCATACACATCATATGTGTACTAGGATAAGTATCTCAGTGGTTCTTATCCCTTTGATTCACAAAGGATAGCTTGGTCATTAATCCTTAAAGAGATGATTGACAAACTAGATATGACTTAACAGTCAATGAGCCCAAAGACCAATTTTCTTCAGTCGGCAAATCATTCCTTCTCATACATGACCTAGCCAAAAGAATCATCTGTATATTTTAGGTTATTTGGTTCTAGATCTCTTAGACCTAATAGCATTCACTATTTGCTCAAATAAGTTCACAAATGCATCACTATGCAAATGATAATGAACTAAATTCAAATGATAATCATCGAGATTAGGTGCCCATGGCCTCAATGCAACGTTTGCACCATTGCCAACTCAAAAGAGACTTCACCTTCTCTCAGTCCTCTTTCTTTTTTAGACCTTATATTAAAGTACATAATATGCATTAGAGTCTAATGAAAAAGAAAAAATTGTAAGATCAATTTTGAGCAATTCGACATACCTTCCAAAGGCGTGTCTATATTTCTTTAGGTTCTCCAGGTATGTACCTCTGAATTTTTCAAAGTCCCTTAATTACCAGCATATTGATCAATTCAGTTAAGGTGGTATAATATTTATTCATTTAATAATTTCATAAACTATCTGTATGAATTAGAAATTACAGGATGAAATTCATTAGTAATTTTTTATACATGGTCATGTCGAGCCTTTCAAGCTCTTCAATATCCTTGATCATCGATCATGGACAAACTGTCCATTATGCATCTCATGCACTATGCGACTCTGATCATCTTACAACTATTGCAGATGAATCATCATGTCACTGGCAGTCTACATGTCCTTATGCATACATTGGATTTCATCAACTATGAAGTCCAATTTATAGCACCTAACCTAATTGTCAATGTCCAACCATGTGTCAAGTATAGCTTGTTGATTATAGATTGGACAAGCTGATGACATTGGGTTAATTTGATTAAGAATATGGCTTAATTTCTAAAAGCTAAGAACTATTCTTAGATTTCTGAGCTAGAATATGTAATTGATTTCGATTAAGTAGTTGATATCTATGATTCGAGCTGGAGGGTTGGAAGCTGAAGAATTGATTATAGAAAGTAAAAATTTAATTAAATGATTGTACTTGTAACAATTTATTCTAAAAATTTTAGAAACAAATAAAGGCTCTCACTAATTTTTTGAGTCTCTCACACTCCTCGAGTGGAGAAACAGAAACCCTAATACGATAATAGGTTATAGTGGATGCTACGGTCCTATCGATGTACGGCACCTCACCTAATAGTTATTGATAATATGTATATCAATGTATAGACAACTCTTTATCTAGATGCTTCTCCAAACATATTACAGTGACTTGGTCTCTAAGTCCTATGGCCTCACCTAACAGTTATTGGCATATTTCTTAGTTAAGTTTGACCCATCGTTCACCAGTGAGTACAAAGTTATCATTAGATCCCTCACCTAATAGTTATTGGGCCCAACCCCATCTTTACCCCAGGGCATCTAATACCAATAAAGTGTGGTGTCTTTTCGATGCAATCGAACCACTGTAACTAGCCAAAATGATCAACGTCGGAAAAGGCATGCGCATCTCTACAATGGTAGAAGACCAGTAGACTTAATATTTACTGAGAAGATTTGGATTTAAGTCTCTTCTAATTAGTCACATACATCTAATGTAATGACTAATATGGTTTGAGTCAGTATATTTTATGTCGACCAACCTAATCGGCATGGGTGAACTCAGGTCAACAAGTAATCTAATACAAAACATAATCTCCCAAGATGGCCAGATAAGTGAAGATGAGTGGGGGTCCCCCATTGCTTTCTTTAGACACCAATGAATTGGCCAGGTTAGACAACGAAACCAATTAAAGAACCACCATCTAAGACTTGTCTTAGACACCAAATTGGTTGATTAGAATTAATTAGGTTAACCGATAGATCCGGGCTCGAACTGCTGAGCTAAATTTGGTCTTGACTTAATCAATTCACGTCAAATGTGAATCAATTTGACCAACTACAATTAAATTCAATTTTGATCCCCTTTGACCTAATCCCAACCAACTCTTGATTAGGTTTGATCAACTGCTCAAAACTAAAAAGGGTTCTAACCTGATCTAATCAATGACCCTAGTTGTAGTTTAGTCTCTAAACCAAATTTGTTCAACCCATACCCGAAGCCCATGTTCTATGCATTGAAATTTAGATCTTAAATTCATAATTTTAGATCTTATAATTTTAAATCTTAATTCTCAATTAAGTACATTATGTATATGGATTTAGATTTAGATCTCGAAATATTTTTTAATCTAAATCATTTATATTGTATCTCATATAATATCGTTGTTTGCAGAATCGAGTCGACTCATCCTGATACACGAATCGACTTGTCACAGTGAGTTAGTACACACAGAGACAAATAGAAATATATAGACGTAGCCTACATAATTGAGTCGGCTCATCAGCAAATGAGCTGACCTACCAGGGTTTTGAGTCGACTCCAACAAAAATGAGTCAACTCACCTTAACGACTTGAGTCGACTCAATTGAGAATTGAGTCAACTCTACAGGCACACCAGTCACAGTTTCGTACTCTCATGCAAACAGAACCTAGGGTTTTGGATCTAGGATTTTATAAAAAATAAGTTCTTAGATCGTGTGTCAAATAATATATCAAATATAATATTTTAACGATCTAAAAAATATAAAAATACATGCATAATCTGATTTAAATCTAAAATATGTAACAAATTATAATTTTTTGTTCGCTGTTCATCTATATAGAAAGCATCACAGTCAGCATCTCTACACATCATAAGAGAGAACCCATCAAATGGACAAGAGAGGGACTTTGATCCCTTCATCATCTTATGACCGGATGGCCATGGTGACTATCCCAATTTGATTACTAAGCTACTAAAAATTTAATCTAACATATCATATATGTAACCAATTAAAAATCAGATCTAATTATCTTTCACATGTCAAACATATGAACAATAATTATGAATCTATACATGTAATAAAATTTCAACAATCATATTAGATCCAAATTATTTCAGATCTGAAATGATTTCAAATTCAAAATAAATTTGTAATCATATTACAGCAAGCACAAATCATATCTAACTTTAAATGATATTCTACATCATTCTAGGACAACCATGCAGTATAATAGGATTATGCTAGGGCAACCTTATTTTAGAATGATGTGATCATTTTATTAACCTTCAGATTTGATTTTTAGAAATCAGATTTTAAATTTGAGGGGTTTTCATGTTCGTATCAAAATCTGGCTCTGTTACTACTATTAGAAAATTACTACAGTTTCGTACGTATAGTTCAAAAATTTTTTAAACAACTATACAGCGAAAATAGGACTGAAATCGAGCTGGGCTGGGTCGGGCCACACCCCTACCCGAGCCCGGCCCAAATTTTTTTGTCAGGCTTCGGGCTGGGCTTAGGCCCAAATTTTTTTAAAAATATATAGCTCGAACTTGGCCTGAGCCCAAGCCTGGATCCAGCCCGAACACGATTAGGTCGGCCTGCAACCAAGCCCAAATCAAGCTCGGCCCACGTCCAGGCCCGAATGAGCCCATTATTCAAGCTCGAATCAGACCCACGTCCAAGCTCGAATCTGGCCTGTTTAAATGGCAATTTGGATGCTCGTCGGTCGATGGATGAAAGACGAACTAAGGAGGGCCAAGGGCTAGGGCTTTTCAGCCTCTTCGACTTTGAGACTTCGATGGGGAAACTAAGAAAGTCAGGAGAAAAGAGTGAAGAGAAGAGGAAGAGCCGAAGAGAATGGGTTTAAGGGTTTAATGAGATTAAAAGGATGGAGGTCTGACCTTGGCTTCGGTTAGGTGTTGAAGCCCAGCTCTCAGCACAGCAGCACGGTGTTGAAGCCTTCGCTCTCTGGCAATAAACTTTAAAAACTTAGAGAGAAAAAGAAAATATGGAATGACATCTGGAGGAAAGGGATTCGGAGGATCCTTACCCAAAATGATGAACAGTGATGGCCAAAGATAGGGAGACGACGATGACGATGAGGGAAGATGGAGGATCGGTGTCACGAACCAGGGACAGAACATGCCAAATAGAGAAGATGAAAGATCTGTCGATGATGGGGGAAAATGATGATGGCAGTCGGTGGACAGAACACAGACCAGGGATGGAATATCTACTTCGATGAAAGACGACTTCGACAGACGATGACGTCGAACGACTTTGACAGATGACGATGTTGAACGACTTCGATGGGGAAGAACTGAAGATGAAGAAGAGAAGAGGAAGAGGGAAGAGCGGAAGTTTGAAGAGGTGTCGAGGCGATGGGCTTAGCTGACAGCCGCTCAGGGCTCTTAACTAAGAAAGAAGGGGTTTTTCGATCAGGTTTTGTGAAGGAATGGTGAAAGGGGGGAGGGCTGCTGAGGGTTTTTGTAAGGGAGGTATGCGGAGTTAACGCATGATCGCTTCACCAGATTTCTTCCCCTAAAAAAAGGACTCTGGATCGGGAGTCGGGTTGGAATTGGGCCTTTAATTGGGCTCAATTTTGGTACCGAGCCCAGCCTAAAATTAAAATGGGCCCTACTTTATTAGCCCGAGCCCGGCCTGGATGGTTTCAGGCCAAGCTCAAAGCCCAATCTAAAGCTGGCCCAACCCGATGGGCCTCAGGCTGGTCCGAGCCCACTTCCAGCCCTAAGTAAAAATAAATAAATTAAAATAATTTTAATTTATATACATACCAGATCTAATCTAAAAATCATAGTAAGGATCTAGATATGAACAAGTAACCACGATATGAAATCTGAGAAAGAAAAACAATCATTAGCCAAAAATAAGGTAGAGATCAAATCTCCATACCTCGGATCCTGTGAATGTCCCGAGTTCGATTGTAGTCGCACACGCATCCGACCTCTGCTGGTATCCACATGGAGCCACCTGATCAGAGCATCGAGATTATCAGTGTGCTAGCACCTTACAGATCTCGCTCTTCATTCTTGGATCTAGATCTCTTCTTCTAGATCTTGAAGAAAGAGATCACTGTGCGAACTCTTTCGTGCAGATCCGACGGGATCTCAACCAGATCATCATGAAGAGAAGAAGAATCCTTCTTCTTTTTTTTTCTCTCTCTTTTCTCTTCTTAGATCTGATCTCTATCAGATCTTAGTGTGGAGATGTGAAGGGGAGAAAGAAGGGAGGCATTGGGGAGGAGAGAAAGATGTAAGAAAAAAGCCTACTCACACATCACGCATGCCATGCCTTTTTTTTCTTAAATTTTTATCACACCAAAAGAAATTTCTCATGCCCCATTAAGAGATAAGATCAAATCTTATCTAAATAGGTAAGAATGGCATGGAAAAGAGGAAAGAAAAAATTTTCACCAAGAAGAAAAATGTATGAAATCTTCTCAAGACAAATCTTTAGCTCACGCCCTTCTTTCTCCAATTTTTTTTGTTGCACAAAAAATTTTTCCATGCCCCAAAATATATAAATTTCTATTCTATTTTGAATCAAATTTAAATAAAAAAAATTTGGATGAAAAAGAGTTCTAGATAAGGTGGGGCGCCAATAGTTGGCACCCCCTCTCCTTCACGTGCGCAAGAAGAAAGGAGCTCGAGAAAAATAATACCCTACTTCTCTTTTTGAAGTAATTTTTAGATAGAGAGTATTAGAAAACTTAGGCTTTCTGAGTCATGGTTCATCTGGTTCAAGTTGGACCTTAATCAGATTCAAATCGAGTCCAAAACAAGTCAAACTCGGAAAGACTGTCAAGCCTGATCCAATCAAGCTTGAAATCCATATCTAATTTGGATAATTGAACCCAATTAGTATTAAATTAAATTAAATATAATTAAATTAAATTTGATTTAAATTAATTAAAACTTAATTTAAAATTTAATCAGTCTCTAAAAAAAATTATAATATTGATAATTAAGTCCCTGCGCTAACAATTAGCAACTGCTAAAACTATAACGCTTACAAATTAGTAGTTTCTAAAATTCAAACTCTCAATCCGATTGATAATTTGAATATAATCCAAGCCATTGATTAGGTCATGCTCTTTTTGTGTGTGACTCTTCAGGTTCTATTCTGTTTGATAGTGAGATATACCATGATCTCCATCATAGTATCATCGAAACTCTTTTTGATGAGCTGAACGATTCCAACTCATCTCAACAAAAATCGTTGATCCGAAAACGATCTTAGTGAGTTCTCACAATCCACTAGTGACATCTAGCAATATGTAGTGGCAACCTAGCAGAGTAAAAAATGAATCTCTAGGTGTAGTTATCGTGTGATACAATTCCTCTATCATAAGTCACGACTTGATGGAGGTCATGGAGAACTCGTCAAACCCCATCGTCGGTCATATGCTCGATTGGCTCGACTCGAGTTCATATATGAATTTCATAGAAACTTTTTTTCAGTATTTATTCTTACTCTGGTCAAAGATTTTTTGAACTCAGTCTTATGAATTACATAGAACTTTTTCTTTTCTATTAAGGTCGATAGATTCTATCTAAGTGCATCCTACTCCAAACAGTGAACCTAAACCTACAATAGCCAACATACACAACAAGGATCCGAATGGCTAGGGACCAAGAGAACGTACAATCAAACTACATAGCCTCGCTGTGAATAGCCAACACACCATAGATCAAAGGACCAGTCACACCACTGCAGCATCGAAAAAACCATTGATAAGTAAGTAGACATTCAAGTGGTTTTTCGTGTTGGTCACACTCAGTGTAAGTTATTCTCTAACAACCACCTATATTTTCACCTCAGTATCTCTACACTGCAGACTCGAGACTCATCTGCCCTAAAGGGAGGTGATCTGTACATCGATCTTGAATGGATTGATCACTATCTTTCGTGATGATCCTTCGATTGGGAGCATTTAGAAATTAACCACTAATGATTTATGTCTCAAATTCTTAATACCTTGAGAGTATACAAAATCATCTTTGTTAATTTATAGGACCAATCATGGGCACATAAGACATAATTGATTATAAAGATTGCCCATCAAGTACAAAACATACCCTAGAGAAAGGTATGTGTTAGCCAACATTGGCTTCTAGGGCACACATCTAACATAAGGACCCTAGTGCCCCTATCATCTCCTATGTCATATGGGGCCTAACCATAAAGAAAGCTTTTTTAAATCTAGGGACGAGTGTCAACATTCTCTCGAGCTCAGTTTATGAAATTTTTGATTTTGAAAAATTGAAACCTATGCCGGTTACCTTACAATTAGCTGATAGATCCATTAAGGTACCCCTTGGGATGATTGAGGATGTGTTGGTCAAGGTGGATGAGTTCTATTTTTCTATAGACTTTATTGTTTGGAGATGGAATCTGAAAGCGACCCTAGCCAAATTCTAATCTTTTTAAGCTGATCCTTCTTTGCAACAGCCAATGCTTGCATTAACTGTAGGATGGGAACCAAGGACATATAGTTTGGGAATAAAAAGCTAAGGTTGAATATGTTCAATTCTATCATGGGACCATAAAGTGATGAGTTTAGTCAAGGAAATGTAGTAAAGGAAGCCACCCCTACCATACCCTCACAAAACCTTCTGCAAGCCTGTCTAGCTCATTTTGATATGGACAACTTCAACATAGATGGGTACATGGAAGAAGTGAATGCCCTGTTAGAGCCACCCATTTCTGCTCCTCTATTTTTTATGAAATATGAGCAAATGCCCCCTCCCTCTATCATACCTACAACTCCCTCATTAGAGGCCCCACCTACATTGGAATGAAAGCCACTCCTAGTTATGTTAAAAGATTCATTCCTAGAGCTTAATATAATCTCTGACTAGGAAGCCCAAATTGTAGGTATACAAAAAGAAAATGAAGAAGTGATTAGAGGGACAATCACTAACCCAACAATGGACTGTCTAACCCGAGTGCTATCTCAAGAATCAAATATTGCAGTCATTAAACAAGTTAGTCCTAAAAATCCTACCGAGGATCTTTCATGCAAATTTCTGAACTGCACTAGAATAGATGATGTAAAGAAGCTGAGTGATCTGTTAGACCCACCATGGATAATAAAGCGTGAGCTATTTCCAAAGTTGTTTGGTATTATCCTAGACCCCACACTAGAATCAACACCTATCCTTCCAATATGGAATATTACAGATTGGATTTCATCCAACCATCCACCATGGCTAGGTGAACCCAGCAATTTGGTGGATCTACCATTTGAAATCACTTAAAAGATCCACATAGTCTGACTGAAGACTTTAGACTTAGCACTTATTAGGAGGCAACCTAATGTATGCATATCTTTTCAATCATTCAGTTCTTTTTATTTTGTAAAAGCTTAATAAGGATGTCTGAAGAACCTCGCTGGACTAAGAACACATTGAGTCAGGTGTATTCTTTCTGGTCCCTTTTTACTTATTGCATCCTTTATTTTTGTTTCTCCATTGAGGATAATGTCAATTAAGTTGGAGGGAGAAGAAAACTAATTTAATTAAGTCCTCATGTATGATCAAAAATAATTAGTTTTGTGTATCCAAATTTTATCTCGATTTAAAGTTAAATAGGCACCCTAATCAATGAGTGATTAATAGTCTAGATAACTTTAGAAATACTGAGAGATAAATTATTAAGAAAAGTTAATAAATGGTAGAATTTAGATCAAAAAAAAAATTTGAAGAGATTTCAGAACCTTCTATCCATTGATCTTGATAAAAAATCTACTTCATGAGGGTACGAGTGAAAAAATCAAAGTATGCAAAAAGTCTACCTTAATAAAATATATTTTTAGCATTTCTCACTGAGTAACCGGACTCCTTCGCCTAAGTAAGCATTATCGTTCGCATCAAAAGATGAGAATATGAAGAAACCTCTTGTAGAGTCAGTCTTAACTCATAATTTTTTTTGACTCAAGTCAGTAAGCCTGAGGGGTGTTCTATATCAAATGTCCTAAAGCCAACTGATTTGGGAGTCATTGGCCTAAAGTTTGCTACAAGAGTCAATTAAAAAGCTTAAGGGGTTAGGACATTGCACCGACTGTACATATAAATATTGCATCAAAAAAAAAGAGAGAGAGAATAAGGGGACTAAAACTGCAAAAAGACACCACACCAAACCTACAGCAAGTTAGAGAAAAGTGAGGTGGAAAGTTAGCGAAAGAAAAACTCTAAAAATTTTTATGGACTTCACTCAACCACTAACTGGGTTGAATTAATAATCCAATGAAGTATCTCTTTAATAATCTGATCAGGTACAGCTACTTTTAAAAATACCTAGGATAACTTTTAATTCAAGAATAAGTCAGTATATATTGCTGATTTATCTATTTTATTCGAGGACAAGTAAAGTTCAAGTTAGAAGGTGTGATGAATGTATTAAATATGATACAAAGAAGTATTATAATTAATACTATTTAAGTTTTATTATGTTATATTTGATACTTAAAATATTCTTTCTCAAAAATTGTTGATCATGAAGATTTAACCATAAACCAATCAAAAAGGCCTCCAACATTTATAGTTATCAAGCCCAAAATAAAGTCCAAGCCCATTTTATATGAATGTGGAAGAAATGCATGTATGATATAGTTCAGAATGATGCACGGCTTGAGCATGCCATACGAAAGACATACGAACGTGGAGTAGAGGCACATTGAACATGAACTGTCATGCCCCCGATCTGAGATTGTGAATTGAGGATCATGGCAACCGTCGCATACTCATAGAAAACTCTTCCCATAAGCATGCAAGGTATCTTATCATGCTATCCTAAAATAACAGCAGAATAATTAGTCAATAATTTAAATCCAAAATATAATGATCTAAATTTTTTTTTTAATATCTCAATAAATTCAATAATGATTCATAGGCCCTACATCAAATTCAATAAGACTTTCAACCTAAAATAAAAGTATGAAGATTCTGCTTCTGATCACTCTTTCATTCATATCTTGTATCATCTTAATTTCTTAACATCTGTAAAAATAGTAAAATAGGAGGTAATGAGCTAGACAGCCCAGTAAGCAATGATCACTTTCAATAGATTTCATCAGATATTTAAGTAAATAATTATTTATAAAAAATAAGCATATAAAGTTTATCAATTCGAAATCAATTTCAATTATGCAACATAATTCATGCCAAATTCATTTCTTTTTCAAAATTTAAATTTCTTTCAAGATTTTAATTTCTTTCATTCTTAAATTCTTTTCATCAACCATGAGCTATGACTATATTTTTTCTGTGGCAGGGTCATAACACCGCGTATCTTCTTACGATGAGCTACGAATCATCTGGCAGCAAAGTCCTTCAGAACCGCTGGTCTCTCCAGCGATTTGTCGCTGGTCTCTCTGGCGACATAAACCCTCAGAATAAATCAATTGCCAACGTATATGCCTTCATTGATGGGATCCTTACATAGTCAGGTTGTCAATTTATATTGTTCTTATATCAGAATTCTTCATAAATCATATTTCATATTCTAATTTTGATAAGAAAATATAATCATGTAGTATCAAAATCAATCAATATAATGTATCATAAAATCAATATGTTCAATCATGCTTGATCATAACATATCAAAATATGATATTTTCATAACAAAATATCATTCATCCAATCTATGCATCGTTTCACAAATCATGTCAGAAAAAATATACTATAATTTGCTAATAAATTTAGAAAAACTAAAATATTATTTACGTCAAATGCATTCCAAAAAATCCATATAATTCTATAAATTTTCTTCTAAAATTCTTCAATTCATAAACCATATCACAATATCCAATTATCAGGTGTCAATGATACCTATATGAGATTAAATTCAATAATCAGAAAGAATACGAATATAATATTTCAACAGTTTAGATTAGGTCCAATCATCTAATTTCATCTAATCAAAATCTAATTAGGATATAGATGATCCAAAATTTGACTATCAGATCAAATCAGATTCAAAGTGATAGGATCGAAGTTTCTTCATTGGTTTCATAAAATCAAGTAGAGAGAGAAAATCAGAGGAGAGAAAATTTATGAGGTACAATTCGAATTGATCAGGTGACACAATACAA
The DNA here is from genome assembly GCF_000442705.2 of Elaeis guineensis. NCBI lineage: Eukaryota > Viridiplantae > Streptophyta > Magnoliopsida > Arecales > Arecaceae > Elaeis > Elaeis guineensis. Next base: position 27,686,154 of record NC_026006.2, on the reverse strand, counting down.
CATTACGATTGGTCCAATATCTCGATTGGTAAAATCAACATGATCAAATCAAGTCATGGCTAGATCAGGATCATGGATGATCAAATCTAAGGATTCATGGTCTGATCAAGGTGCTGGCATACTACCTGACAACCACGGATCAGGATGCTTTCACTAGAATCATTCAAACTCATCAAAATAAAATTTTTTTTCTTGATAAATTCTAAAAAATTAAACTTCTAGAGAGATACAATTTTAGAGAGAGAAATTCATGAAGATGAATCTGTACCAATCAGACGATACGGTTCAACAAATTTGATTGATCAGATCAAGATAAATTAATCAAATCATGCTGAAATTATCACATGGATAATTCAATAGAACCATGGGTGATAAAATCTAAAGATATTTGATCTGATCAAGGTGGGTGCCAGTACGCTGTCCGACAATCATGGATCAGGATTCTTTATTAGATCAAAAATATTAAAAGAAATTTTTTCATTGACTAATCTTTTTTTTAGAGAGAAAAATTGATTAAGAGAGAAATAGCTTAGAGAGAGAAAATTCTAGAGAGAGAAAATTTTAGAGAGAGAGAATTCATCTTGGATTCCTCAGACAATATGATTCAACAAATTCGATCGATCAGATCAAATCATGCTAAGATTATCATGTAGATAATTCAATAAAATTATAAAAAATAGAATCTTAAAAATATCTAATCTGATCAAAGTGGGTGCCGGTATACCGTCTGACGATCGCAAATCAAAAATCTATCACTAGGATCATTTAAATTCATCATCATTCTTCTCAAAATTCTAAAAAATCTTAAGAGAAAAAAATAATTTAGAGAGAGAAAGTAGAGAGACTGAGAGAAAGAGAAAGTAGAGAGAAGAAAAGAGGGAGAGAGAGAGTGTTGCCCAGCTATGCAACCCAAGAGGGGGGGTGAATTGGGTTTCTAAAAATTTTAAGCCCAACAGATAACTTGTGAAGAACAAAACAATGGCTTTAAATCAATATTAATTACCTAAAGCAGTATAGCAAGGATATAATAAAGAAATAAGATAAAGCGATAAAGCACACCACAAACACAAGGATTTATAGTGGTTCGGTGCTAACCTTGCACCTACATCCACTCCCCAAGATCTCACTTGGGAATTTTAATCCACTATCCTTTGTATTCAACCCGAATACAAAACGTCGGAAACTCCGACACTAGCTATCCCAAGCTAGAACACTTGTTTCCCGGGTACAAGTAAACCCAAAACACTCCGATTTCAGGTTCGGATCAACCTTTCCTTGTTTTGAAAATCCTCCAAATACAAGAACAAAAACTCACAAAGAGTTAGAAAATTTAGAGCACAGATTAATACAATAACAGCTCCTTAAATGAGCAAATATAACAATAAAAGCTTTACTCAAATGAAGAACCCCTTTTTCAGATTTTCTCAAAGTGGATGAATGCTTGAATGCTTGAGAAGAGGTTGATTGTTGATTGAAAATCTCTTGAAAGCTTTGAACAATCTCTAGATCAAGGTTGAAACAATAGGCGTGAAGAATTCTCTCCTTGAAAGATCTTGCTTTTCTCTTTCACAATCTCTATGGTATATTGTGGATCCTCTCTCTTTTTCTCTTTGGATTTTTCGATGATCTCAGGCTATTTCTTGCAAATTTCGAATCCTTTCTTCTATTCTTCTCTCTCTTTCTTTGCTCCTCGTCTCTTTTGATTTCACGTTTGATCCGCTATTTAATCTATAATTTCTTTCACCATTTAAAGCATTTTGTAGCATTAGAAGCAAGAGAAAATAATTTAGGTAGATAAAGAGCCGTTAGAGGATTTTTAGGAAGCATAAATGGCAATTAAAATGGGCAAAAAAAATAGCCGTTGCTGACAATTCCCGTCGCAGGGGTCGACTCATGAGTCGACTCATGCTTCAGGGGTCGACTCATGAGTCGACCTCTGTTGCAAAAACCAGAGAATGCGTTTTTGGAAATTCTTGGCTCAAATTAGCAGGGGTCGACTCATGAGTCGACTCATGCCTTGTGGGTCGACTCATGAGTCGACTCACAGGTCGTGCCAAGCCAGAAAACTAGCGTGCCAAGGAGAATTTTTGCGTGCCAATCAATCACAGTGCCATGAGTTGACTCATGAGTCGACTCATGCACTTCAAACCATCATAACTTCAAAAATATAAGTCCAAACACAATGAAATTTTCACCAATAGATTTCAAATCATTTGTTCTACCAAATGGTACTATCAAATCAGGATTTCAGTGAAATTATGATTTTGCCCTTGAAGAGCATAAGGACTTTTTTATTTTAAAATTATTTGTATCCCTTCAATCTGCTTTGTGATCATCAAAATCAATCTAGGAGCAACAATCTCCCCCTTTTTGATGATGACAAAATATTTGAACAAAAAATATTTATGTTAATGCATTAATTTCAAAAGAATCCATTATAAGTGTATATGCTTGAAAAGAGTATGATTCTTTTGGCATGTAATGTAAATGCAAAAATAGTTTGTCCATTTTCTTAAAGATTTGAAAAGGGTATTAGATCATTTTGAGTTCAAGATATATCAGAGCAAGAGAAGATAAATAACTTTTTCTATGTATCAGAGTAAGAAAAATAATTATATCAGAAAAGATTTTACAATGTATCAGAGCAAGAAAATTTTATAATATATCAGAGAAAATTTCACACTTTATTAGAGCAAATGTCAGAGTAAATTTCTCATTGTATCAGAACAAATTTTATAATATATAAGAGAAACTTTCTCACACTGTATCGGATCAAATGTTATAATTTATCAGAGAAACCTTCACACTGTATCGGATTAAATTTTATCATGTATCAGAGCAAGTTAAAAGAAATTGTAGGATGTATCAGAGTAAAATAAATTTCTTAAGATGTATCAAGGTGAATAAAATTTCAAAAGATGTATCAGAGCAAGTTTGAATTTTGAAATATATCAGAGCATATAAAAAAAAACTTATTTGCATTGTACTCATGATTTTGCTTTTGATGGATGACTTTTTGTTTAAGTTCTGTCTGATACCAAATTTTGATACCAAAATTTCTCAAAGTTTTGTTTAATCTTTCAATCCTTATTTTTGTTTAATTTCTCCAATATTTGTTTAATTTCTTCAATATTTGTTTTAATTTCTCCAATCTTTGTATTTATTTAATTTCTCTCCCTTTTTTTCATAATTTAGGATTTTGCTTTTTGTCTAATTTCAATTTTTGTTTTTATTTAATTTCTCCCCCTTTTTGACATCATCAAACATAGTTAACTCTTTCTTTTCTTTTTCTGAAATATTCTTTAATTTCTTCTTCTTTAGAGTTTTTCACAGATGTTTGCTCCCCCTTAATATAGCAATTATCAACAGCAAACAACAAGGAGAAGATTTCAACAAGAAGAAAATATATAACCAAAATATGATCATTACAAAGAGGTAGAAATATAGGTAAAAGATGATTCCATTAATATCATAATTATTTCAATACATAGTTTAAAAATAAAATTCAACCAGCTAATTGTCAATACATGGCCCCAAGATATAGATCCTAGAACAAGACACTAACACCTAGGACCTAGATAAGTCAATGATCGGAGTCATCAGATATAGGGTGAGGAGATGATGGATCAGAAGTGCGTCCTCTACCCCGTCTGCCTCTGCCACGAGTAGGAGAGCGAGATGAACTGGGTGGCTGAGAACGCTGAGATGCTAGGGACTGAACAGAAAGGGTGAGTCTAATAGAATCAAGTACGTTCAGTGCTCTGGAAACAGATTGAAGTAGAGCGTGAACTGGGTGGTAGCATGCTCACTCGATCCTCGGATCTCTTTCCTCAGTAGCTCATATCCACCTTCTAGTGCTCCTCTGAGCCTGCCAGCCTCTGCAGTGAGGTCTGTGACCTCAATAGTAGACTCCTGTGGCTGGGGATGGGCCAATGCAAGGACTTGCCCCTGCAAGTCAAGAACTCTGCCAGTAAGTCTCCAGACTGTATCCTCAAGCTGCTGTATCCTGACAGACTGATCTGAAATCATCTGAAATACAGTGGAGATGTGGGGAGTAATGGTCTGATCAGAAGAGGTAGCTCCAGGTGCAAAAGAAGTACTACTCCACTGGCTAGACAGCAAAGAAGCCACACGCTGTGAAATATGCTCGATCTGATCGTCAGCCAGTCTGAATTCTGAAGGAGGTGCTCTGCTCTCTGGCTGATACACTGGTGTGGGCATCCTAGTAAACTCAGAAGGGCCAGCCTCTGTATCAGGAACGAACTGGGTATCTGGTGAAGCTGCCCTGAAGTCATGTATAGGAGAAGATGGACCTTCTTCTTCTACTTTGCCTTCAGTTCTGTCTTCAGCTCTTTCCTCAACTCTCTCCTCAGCTCTTTCTTCAGAGCCCTTGATCCAACCACCAACAGTCTTTGTAATTCCCATTCGGTGCAGGCTATGTTGGTTGAAAGTGTCCACATGTGAGAGCTTGGTAGGTGTCTCCCCCTCACAGCTAACTCCAAACCTTATAAATACTCTAGTAAGGGCCATACCATAAGGCAAGTGTGCCTTGGATCTGTTCAAAGTTTCTCTCATGGCCTCTATCATAAGTGCAGGGAGGTTTAGGGGGTTCTGAGTGATGATATGAAACATGACACATACATCTCTGCCAGATAGTAGATCATGCCTACCACTCCTAGGAAAGAAGAGTTTTGTTACAATCTGATGCAGGACCCTCATCTCAATGGACAGTAGCTTTGCTTCCAATCTGTTTAAACTTCCTGAAAAAGCTTCTCCTAAGATAATTCTGATCCCTTCTTCTTTAATTGGGAGTTCCATATATGAGTATCCTTCACTAGGCAACTGAAGTATTTCTCCCAATATCCTAGGATCCAAGCATATGTCAATCCCTTTGACAGTTGAAGTCACTGACCCGTTTTCATAATTTAGGTTCTGGTAGAACTCTCTGACTAGATCAACATAGGTGACTTCCTTAAGAGAGCAATAAAGTTCCCATCCTTGATTTTTGATTTTGGTAGCAAAAGTAAAGCCTTCTTTCTCAAAGAACCGAAAATCTATATTTTTCCCGATTTCTACTTTTCTATCAGAAAGAGGATTTACACTGGGGCTTATGGAGGATTGAGAGGGACCTTGAGTAGGTACTGAAACTGGATCGGGAACACTAGAAAACTGAGCATGCCTTTTCTTTCGGACAATTTCCTCAGGCTCTCAGATTGATTTTCTTCTTTGGGGAAGTTTCATCTTTGGAGCCATATCCAAAAAGTAGCAGACAAGAAGACTTGAATTCAGTGGAGGAGGGATCACAAAAGAGTAAAGAAGAATTTTGGTGGAGAAAAGAAGTGAATTTTTGAATGAACGGTGAAGTTCTAGGGCACGTTCCACTCGCGCCAATCACTGCGAGAAAGCACAGAAAAATCTTTTTCAAGGAGGCGATTTTTGGTGGAGAGGAGGAGGGAGAATTGCCTCAGAATTGATCTTTGGATTTGGAGCAAGAAGAGTTGGAGAGGATGGCTTTCGGAAGAAAGATGATGGGAAGATGAGTCGTCTCACGAACAGGGTTTCCCGTTTAAAAATAATGAACCCGATGGAAGTTGGTAGGATTTACAAGTTTGCCATTGAGTCGACTCATGGGGGTCGACTCATGAAGTTCAGAAATTCAGGAAAAATACAAATAAATTCCAGAAAAATTCGAAATTTTGAGTGAAGGAATTTTGCTCAATGATAAGTTTTTAGAATGATAAATCTGAGCTTTTGGGACCAGGATAGATGTTGAAAATTGAGCTCTAAGAGTTTTTGACATCTATTCTTTGGAAATTGAGAAATTTTAGGCAAAAAGATCTAGAATTCCTAGATTTCTCCTAATTTCACAAAATCTATCCTCACTAAGGGCCTTTGTAAAGATATCGGCTAATTGATTTTCAGTGCTAACATATTCAAGAATTATATTTTTGTTTTGAACATGTTCTCTTATGAAATGATGTCTTATTTCAATATGTTTAGATCTTGAGTGTTGTATTGGATTTTTAGATAGATTTATGGCACTTGTATTATCACATTTTATTGGTGTTTCATTAAGTTTGATTCCAAAATCTTCGAGTTGTTGCTTAATCCACAAGATTTGAGCACAACAACTTTCGGCTGCAATGTATTCGACCTCAGCCGTAGACAGTGCCACCGAATTTTGTTTCTTGCTAAACCATGAGATTAGGTTTACTCCAAGAAATTGGCAAGTTCCACTTGTGCTTTTTCTATCTAATTTACATCCAGCAAAATCAGCATCAGAATATCCTAACAAATTAATTTGTGAGTCCTTAGAGTACCATAACCCTATAGTTTGTGTACCATTTAAGTATCTAAGGATTCTTTTAACAGCATTCAAATGAGATTCCTTAGGATTAGATTGATATCTTGCACATAAGCAAACACTAAACATGATATCAGGCCTACTTGCAGTTAGATATAATAATGAGCCAATCATACCTCTATAGTATTTTAAGTCTACGCTTTTACCTTCATCATCCTTGTCAAGCTTACATGAGGGACTCATTGGTGTGCCAATTGGTTTGCAGTTCTCCATTCCAAATCTTTTGAGTAGTTCCTTGGTGTACTTGCTTTGGGTGATGGAGATTCCCTCTTTTGATTGTTTGATTTGGAGTCCGAGGAAGAAGGTGAGTTCTCCCATCATGCTCATCTCGAACTCTCCCTGCATAAGCTTAGCAAAGTCTTGACAAAGGGATTCATTAGTAGACCCAAAAATTATGTCATCAACATAAATTTGTATAATTAGCATATCATTTTGGTTTCTTCTAATAAATAGGGTTGTATTTACATTGCCTCTTGAGAAACCATTATTTAGGAGAAATTTGCTTAGCCTTTCATACCATGCTCTAGGTGCTTGTTTTAGACCATATAAAGCTTTATTTAATCTAAAGACATGATTGGGAGAAGCATGATTTTCAAATCCAGGAGGTTGTTCTACATATACTTCTTCAGAAATATATCCATTTAAAAATGCACTTTTAACATCCATTTGAAATAGTTTGAATTTCATAAAGCAAGCATAAGCAAGTAGAAGTCTAATGGCTTCTAATCTAGCAACAGGTGCAAAGGTTTCATCAAAATCAATTCCTTCTTCTTGATTATATCCCTTAGCAACCAGTCTTGCTTTATTTCTAATTACATTTTCATGCTCATCTAACTTGTTTCTAAAGACCCATTTTGTTCCAATTATTGAATAATCTTTAGGTCTTGATACTAAGGTCCAAACATTATTTCTTTCAAATTGATTAAGTTCCTCTTGCATAGCATTAATCCAGTTATGATCATTTTCAGCCTCTTCAAAAGTTTTAGGTTCAAGTTGAGATACAAAAGCACAATGATTAAGTACATCTCTAAGTGAAGAACGTGTTTTTACCCCATGCATAGGATCACCGATAATTAACTCCTTAGGGTGGCTGTGAACATACCTCCATTCCTTGGGTAATTCATTTGTACCTTGAGGTTGTTCTTGAATTTCTTCACCTCTTTCATTTTGTTCGTCTTCTTGATCCTTGTCTTCTGGAGTTGCTGAATCTTTCAGAGTGATCTCCTTCATACCTTCTATTAGTGGATCTGCATCATCAACACCCTCATTCTTCCTTGAAGGAAGATCGTTAGATTCATCAAAGACAACATGTATGGACTCCTCAACTACTAAAGTTCTTTTGTTGAACACTCTAAATGCTTTACTAGTGGAGGAGTAACCTAGAAGGATTGCTTCATCTGATTTTGCATCAAATTTACCAAGTTTTTCTTTACCATTATTTAATACAAAACATCGGCAACCAAAAATATGAAAATATGCAATATTTGGTTTTCTTCCTTTCCAAAGTTCATAGGGGGTTTTCTTTAAAAATTATCTAATTAAAGCACGATTTAAAATGTAACATGCTGTGTTAATAGCTTCCGCCCAAAAATATCTTGGAAGGTTGCTTTCACAAAGCATGGTACGGGCCATTTCTTCTAAGGTTCTGTTTTTCCTTTCAACTACCCCATTCTGTTGGGGTGTCCTTGGAGCAGAGAAGTTATGGCCAATTCCATTTTCATCACAAAAATTTTTAAAATCTTGATTTTCAAATTCAGTTCCATGATCACTTCTAATATTTTGAATTGAAAAACCTTTTTCATTAGAGACTTTTCGATGAAATTTAGTGAAAGTATGAAAAGTTTCATTTTTGTGAGCCAAAAAGAAAACCCAAGTAAAACGAGAGTAATCATCAATTATTACAAATCCATATCGTTTTCCTCCTAGACTAGTGGTTCTAGTTGGTCCAAATAAATCCATATGTAAGAGCTCTAAAGGTCTAGAGTTGAAATAGTATTTTTGGATTTAAATGAAACTCTAGTTTGTTTGCCTAATTGGCATGCATCACAAATTCTATCCTTTTCAAATTTCAGTTTTGGCAAATCGAGAACTAAATCCTTTTTAATTAATTTTGAAAGAGAATGCATGCTAATATGTGCAAGTCTACGATGCCACAGCCAACTAGTCTCATTTATTTTAGCACTTAAGGAAACTAGGCATTGCATGTCTAATTTAGTTAAATCATTCAAGTCTACCATATAAACATTGCCATGCCTATGTCCTATAAATTTAATGCCATCGTTAATAGGACTTGTCACAATTTAAACAGATGATTCAAAACTTACTTTATACCCTTTATCACAGAATTGACTAATGCTAAGTAAGTTATGCTTTAAACCTTTAACTAGTAAAACATTCTCAATGTATTTGGAGGGAGTGATACCAATGTTACCTATCCCGATGATCTTTTCTTTGCCATTATCTCCAAAGGTGACCATCCCTCCATCCTTAGCATCAAGCGTGATGAATTGTGATTCATCACCAGTCATGTGTCTCGAGCATCCGCTGTCAAGATACCATTTCCTGTTTCCTTCTTGGGATGCTAGACACACCTGCAAGCACAGATCAAGTTTCTGTCTTAGGTACCCAAGCTTTCTTGGGTCCTTTCAGGTTAGTCAGAATGGTTCCTTTTGGAACCCATATTTTCTTTGTGTTTGCATATTTGTTAATAAGACATGTGTATGATTTATGTCCTATTCTTCCACATTTAAAACAAGTAATATTTGTAGACTTTTTGCTTGAATAATTTGCATAAATATCCTTCAGAAATTTTTGTTTCTTCAGGGGTTTATAACCAAGTCCAGCCTTATCATATATAGCTTTCTGATTATCAAGGATCATATTTAGCTTGTTTGAACTTAAGGTGAACTTATCTACTATAGATTTCAGCTTGTTCATTTCATCCTTTAAGTTTTAATTTTCTTGAATCAAGGTGAATTTTTCAATTGAAAGATTTTCAGCTTGTTTCACTAAGGACTGATTTTCCAATTTCAGCTCTTTGTTTTTCTTCCCTAGTTTCTTTAATTCATCAATTGAATCATAGAATGCTTCATGCAATTCTTCAAAAGTAAATTCACTAGTGGATTCAGAAGTTACCTCATTTTCATGTTCCATCAGGCACAGATTGGCTTGTTCTGTTGAGGTTTCCTCGTCGGAGCTTGAGTCATCACTCGCACTCCAGGTCACCATCATTGCCTTCTTTTTGAACTTCTTTGGACCTTTCTTCAATTATGGACATTCGGATCTGAAATGTCCTGGCTTCTTGCACTCGTAGCATATAGGGGTTTGATCTTTCTCCTTTTCTTTGCTTTGATCCCCTTTTGTGAATTTCTTTCTCATCCCCTGTTTCCTTTTTCTTAGAAACTTTTTAAATTTCCGGGTGATGAGAGCCATCTCTTCATCCTGATCTTCATCTTCAGAGTCATCCATTTCATAATCAGGCGAAGTTGTGAATTTGAGGGCAATGGTTCTTTTCTTTTTGACTTCATCCTCTTGATGTTGCTTCATGCTAAGTTCATGAGTCATCAAGGATCCAAGAAGCTCTTCTAGAGGTAGAGTGTTCAAGTCCTTTGCTTCTTGGATGGCAGTCACCTTGGCTTCCCAAGTTCTTGGCAGTGACCTGAGAATCTTCCTTACAAGTTCACTATTAGTATAAGATTTGCCAAGACTCTTTAAACCATTGATTATATCAGTAAAACGAGTAAACATAGCAGTTATGGACTCATCATGCTCTATTTTGAACAATTCATATTTATGTATAAGCATGTTTATTTTAGACTCTTTTACTTGATTTGTTCCCTCATGGGTGACTTCTAACCTATTCCATATTTCTTTAACAGATGCACAAGTAGAAATGCGATTAAATTCACTAGCATCTAGTGCACAATAAAGAACATTCATGGCTTTGGCATTTAATTGTGCCAATTTCTTATCAACCTCATCCCATTCTTTCTCGGATTTGGTTGACTCCTCACCATCTATAATCTTGGTGGGTGTGTGAGGACCAATCACTATGATACTCCACATATCATAGTCGAGTGCTTGTATGAAAATCTTCATCCGAGCTTTCCAATAGGTGTAATTAGACCCATTGAAAAGTGGAGGTCGGTTTGTTGATTGCCCCTCGGCTAGAGAAGTTTCAACATGGGTTGCCATAGATCTTTGGCTCTTTGATTGTTAGATCAAAGAAGGACTAGAGCACCGGCTCTGATACCACTTGTTGCCCAGCTATGCAACCCAAGAGGGGGGGTGAATTGGGTTTCTAAAAATTTTAAGCCCAACAGATAACTTGTGAAGAACAAAACAATGGCTTTAAATCAATATTAATTACCTAAAGCAGTATAGCAAGGATATAATAAAGAAATAAGATAAAGCGATAAAGCACACCACAAACACAAGGATTTATAGTGGTTCGGTGCTAACCTTGCACCTACATCCACTCCCCAAGATCCCACTTGGGAATTTTAATCCACTATCCTTTGTATTCAACCCGAATACAAAACGTCGGAAACTCCGACACTAGCTATCCCAAGCTAGAACACTTATTTTCCGGGTACAAGTAAACCCAAAACACTCCGATTTCAGGTTCGGATCAACCTTTCCTTGTTTTGGAAATCCTCCAAACACAAGAATAAAAACTCACAAAGAGTTAGAAAATTTAGAGCACAGATTAATACAATAACAGCTCCTTAAATGAGCAAATATAACAATAAAAGCTTTACTCAAATGAAGAACCCCTTTTTCAGATTTTCTCAAAGTGGATGAACGCTTGAATGCTTGAGAAGAGGTTGATTGTTGATTTAAGATCTCTTGAAAGCTTTGAACAATCTCTAGATCAAGATTGAAACAATAGGCGTGAAGAATTCTCTCCTTGAAAGATCTTGCTTTTCTCTTTCACAATCTCTCTGGTATATTGTGGATCCTCTCTCTTTTTCTCTTTGGATTTTTCAATGATCTCAGGCTATTTCTTGCAAATTTCGGATCCTTTCTTCTATTCTTCTCTCTCTTTCTCTGCTCCTCGTCTCTTTTGATTTCACGTTTCATCTGCTATTTAATCTGTAATTTCTTTCACCATTTAAAGCATTTTGTAGCATTAGAAGCAAGAGAAAATAATTTAGGTAGATAAAGAGCCGTTAGAGGATTTTTAGGAAGCATAAATGGCAATTAAAATGGGCAAAAAAAATAGCCGTTGCTGACAATTCCCGTCGCAGGGGTCGACTCATGAGTCGACTCATGCTTCAGGGGTCGACTCATGAGTCGACCTCTGTTGCAAAAACCAGAGAATGCGTTTCTGGAAATTCTTAGCTCAAATTAGCAGGGATCGACTCATGAGTCGACTCATGCCTTGTGGGTCGACTCATGAGTCGACTCACAGGTCATGCCAAGCCAGAAAACTAGCGTGCCAAGGAGAATTTTTGCGTGCCAATCAGCTCACAGTGCCATGAGTTGACTCATGAGTCGACTCATGCACTTCAAACCTTCATAACTTCAAAAATATAAGTCCAAACACAATGAAATTTTCACCAATAGATTTCAAATCATTTGTTCTACCAAATGGTACTATCAAATCAGGATTTTAGTGAAATTATGATTTTGCCCTTGAAGAGCATAAGGACTTTTTCATTTTAAAATTATTTGTATCCCTTCAATCTGCTTTGTGATCATCAAAATCAATCTAGGAGCAACAGAGAGAGAGGAGAGAGTCTATATATATTTTTTTAATTTTTTCTTCTTCTTTTTTTATCTTTTTTTATCTTTTTCTTATCTTTTTCTTTTTCTTTTTCTTTTCTTTTTCTTCCCATGGCTTCCTTTGGTCCGAAACAGGGGACCTCACAATCCCCTCGACTAGTCGGTCAGTCGGCAGTCGATCGACACGAGACTGACCGACGATAAAAGGGTGATGACGGGCAGCTTGGAGAGACCCATACTGGTGGCCGACGGCGACCACTGGCGTCCAAAAATTCGAAGAAAAGAGGGTAAAAATAGAGGTTTCTTCTGTAATAAAATTTGATGACTCTGATCACTGACGATCGTGCACATGGGCACGGAAAGAAAGGAAAAGAAGAGAGGAAGGGGAGGAGGCTCACCTTCGACACCGGTGAAGCTTTTCGGTGTGAAAATTAGTCGGGCACAGAGTCGGTCTTCCACGATGATTTTTTGGTGATTGTCGTCGATGGACTTCGGGTTCTCCGATGAGAAGAAGAGAGGAGGGTTCTCTTCCTTAAATAGAGTCGGAGTGGGCCTCTTTCTGACTCCGATTGGGAGATGATGAGAGGAGGAAGAAGACTCCCTTCAGGAGTCTTCTCCTCTGTTTTCTCTTTTTTTTTTGTTTGGGCTGGAGTTTGTTACTTGGGCCGGACCATGACATTCTTTTCAAGAAATTTCATCCTCAAAATTTTTCTTGCTTGAGTCTTCATATTTTTTTACTTGAATCTCATCCACAAATATTTCAATATTCTAATTCTTGACATAAATTCATTCTTAAATCATTTCAAAAGAAAAAAGTCAATACATCAAATATCGATCTGAAACGGAACCATTCATTTTCTTATTTATCAAGACCAACATCTCAAAGATTTTTAATATTTTAAGATTTTAAAATCATGCTCTCATACCTTATAAAAATAGTATTCAATATCTCATGACTCAAATTAAAATCAAATCCATCTCTTGTAGATAGAAGAAAATCAATGTCACTATTCTTGTATAAGAACTTCATTCATCATCATTATTTTTTTTTAAAATATTAATCTCTCTTAATTAATCAACCCATCATAAGATAGGAAAGCATGCTTATATGAATCATATAATCACATCCTAATCAATCAAAATTCAAAAATATTTTTTCTTATTCATACTTTCAAAGGTTGAAGATTTATCATTTCAATCTCATTCTCAAATTTTTGATATTTTAATTCTCGATGCAACTTCATCATTAAGTCATTTTATAAAGATCAATATCATCAATGTTGATTAGAATCAAAATCACTATTTCTAGTCATCAAAATTTTCTTACTCAAACTCTTAAACTCTTAAATATTCTAATTTTTGAAGCAAATGTTATCATTAAGTCATTCCATAAGAAAAAATCAATAACTCAAAAGTTGATCTAAATCAAAACTATTTTTTTCTTATAATCAAAATCAATGTCTCTATTCTAAGTAAGTATATCAATTTTCTTTATCTAAACATTAACTACTCTTAATTAATCGATTCATTATCAAATTAAATTATAAATAACTCCGATCCATCTTTTGTAGAATAATCGTCAATATCAATAGTGTTGCTCCTTGAATTGATTTTGATGATTACAGAGTATTTGAGGAGGTTACTAATGATTTTGGCTTGAAAAAAGATTTATTATTTATCAGAGGCAAAATCATAATTTCACCAAATCCTATCTCGAAAGCCTCAAGAGCAAGAACAGAAGATTTGTGATCTATTGAAAAAAATTTCATACTTTTTGGATGTATATTTTGAAAAAAATAATATTTATAAAATTGAGTCGAGCCTATGAGTCGACTCATGTCAAATGGGGCTGAACGGCACGTTATTTTTTGGCTAGCACACCCAATTGAGTCGACCCCATGAGTCGACCCCTATGCATGAGTCGATCCTATGAGTCGACCTTTGTTGCTGTGCACATCAAAATTATAGAACAATCATTTTTTGTTGTGTCACAGAAGTCGACCCCATGAGTCGACTCATGTGTATGAGTCGACCCTATGAGTCGACCCTTGCGACGGAAAAATTCCATAACGACTAGTTTTTTAGCTTGTTTTGGCGTATTTAATACTCATTTAATGATCTCCAACTATTCTAAAACTATCTAGATCACTCTCCATCATCATTTGAAGCTATAAAAGGTACTTAAAGGAGGAAATAAAAAAGAATTTTGAAAAGATTCTTCAACCATTCATTTCAACCCTAAGCAAAGAGCTCTCTTCAAGTTAAAGAAGCTTTCATTTCAAGTTTACCAACCCCTCAAGAACTCATTCAAGTCTTCAACAACCTTAAGGAGAATCAGAAAAACTTTTTCATTATTGTGTAAAATATATTTAAAGCTTTATTTGCTTATTAAAGGAGCTACATTTATATTTTCATGTGATTAATTGTTATACTCTATTTTTGAGTTGATCTTTAGTTTTGAAAGGATTCCAAAATTTGGAAAGGTTGGTCCGAACCTTGAATCAGATTATATTGGGTTGGCTTGTACTCGAAAAATAAATATTTTGGCTTGGGATAGCTAGAGTCGGAGGTACCGACGTTGTATTCTTGTTGAATACGGTTTACTGGATTTGAATTCTCAAGTAGGAGCTTGGGGAGTGGATGTAGATGCAAAGTTGGCACCGAACTACTATAAATTTTGATTGTTTGTGGTGTGCTTACTTGTTCTCTATCTTATTTTCTTTTCTTTCTTGCACTCTTGCATCTAATTTCTGCACCTTGCTTAAATCACTCTCTACATATATCCTGCTCATTGTTGTTTAATCCTCATAGTTCTAAATTAACGTTAAATTATCAAAAACCCAATTTACCCCCCTCCCCTCTTGGGTTGCATAACTGGGCAACAAGTAGTATCAGAGCTTGGTGCTCTAGTCCTACTTTAATTTAACCATCAAAGAGCTAAAGATCTATGACAACTCAAGTTGGTGCTTCACTAGTCGAAGGGCAGTCCACAAACCGACCTTCACTTTTCAATGGGTCAAACTACACCTATTGAAAAACTCGGATGAAAATTTTTATTCAGGCACTTGACTATGATATGTAGAGTATTATAGTTAATGGACCACACACACCCACTAAGATAATTAATGGTGTGGAATCAACCAAATCCGAAAAAGAATGGGATGAGATTGATAAGAAAATGGCTCAACTTAATGCAAAAGCTATGAATATTTTATATTATGCTCTATATGCTAATGAATTCAATCATATTTCAATATGCATGTTAGCTAAAAAAATATGAGATAGATTAGAAGTAACTCATGAAGGAACTAATCAAGTGAAGGAATCAAAAATTAACTGCTTGTGCATAAATATGAACTCTTTAAAATAGAGCATGATGAATCAATAACTAAAATATTTACTCATTTTATTGATATTATTAATGGTCTAAAAAGTCTTGGTAAGTCTTATTCTAACAGTGATCTCATGAGAAAGATTCTTAGGTCTTTACCAAGGACTTGGGAGGTCAAAGTGACCGCAATCCAAGAAGCCAAAGATTTGAATATCTTACCCTTGGAGGAGCTTCTAGGATCACTAATGACATACGAGCTAAGCATGAAACAATATCAAGAAGAAGATGTCAAAAAGAAGAGGACAATTGCCCTCAAATTTACTGCTCAATTTGATGAGAAATTTGATAATACCGAAAATGAAGAGCAGGATGAAGAAATGGCCCTCATTACTAGAAAGTTTAAGAAATTTTTGAAGAAAAAAAGATAAGGAATGAGGAAGAGGCCACCTATAAAAGGAGAATATAGCAAAGAGAAGGATAAGGAGCAACCCCTTATTTATTATGAATGTAAGAAGTCGGGACACTTTAAGTCTAAATATCCATAACTTAACAAGGATCCCAAGAAGTACAAGAAAAAGGCTATGATGGCTACATGGAGCGGAAGTGATGAGTCAAGCTCCGAAGAAGAAGATTCAAATGAACAAGCCAACTTGTGCCTTATGGTACATGAAAATGAGGTAAATACTAAAATTTTTAATGACTTTACCTTTGAAGAACATCATAAAGCATTTTATGATCTAATTAATGAACTAAAAAGCTAGGGGTAAAGAACAAAGAATTAAAATCAAAGAATCAATCTTTACTAAAAGAAAATGATATTATTTCAAATAAAAAATTAATCTTGTCTCAAAAAAATCAGAACTTAAAAAATGAGATTGTCAAGTTAAAATCAATGGTTGAAAAGTTTACTTTAAGTTTAAATAAACTTCAAATGATACTTGATAATCAAAAGGCCATTTATGATAAAGCCAGTCTTGGATATAACCCTTTAAAGAAATAAAAACTTCTAAAAAATATCTTTGTAAACTCATCATGCAATAAGTTTTCAAATATTACTTACTTTAAATGTGGTAAAGTAGGACACAAATCCTATACATATTTTTCTAACAACTCTGAAAATTCTAATGTGAAGAAAATATGGGTTCCAAAAGGAACCATTGTGACTATCAAAGAGGATCTAAGAAAACTTGGGTACCTAAAGTCAAAACTTAATTTTTATATGTAGGTGTGTCTTGCATCCCAAAGAATAAATCAAAAATAGTATTTTGATAGTAGGTGCTCAAGATACATGACTGGTGATGAATCTCAATTCATCACACTTGATGCTAAAGATGGAGGGATGGTCACCTTTGGAGACAATGGCAAAGGAAAGATCATCGGTATAGGTAACATTGGTATCACTCCCTCTAAGTATATTGAAAATATTTTATTAGTAGATGGTTTGAAACATAATCTATTAAGCATCAGTCAATTTTATGATAAAGGATACAAAGTCATTTTTGAATCTGCATAGTAACTAGTCCTATTGATGAAGACATTAAATTTGTTGGGCATAGACATGGTAATGTCTATATGATAGATTTGAATGATCTTTTCAAAATAAACATGCAATGCCTAGTAGCCTTGAATACCAAGATTAATGAGACTAGTTGGCTTTGGCATCGTAGGCTTGCACATATTAGCATGCATTCACTTTCAAAACTTATTAAAAAGGAATTGATTATCAGCTTATCCAAATTAAATTTTAAAAATGATAGAATTTATGATGCATACCAACTGGGTAAACAAACAAGAGTCTCATTCAAATCTAAAAATATTTATTTCAACTTCTAGGCCATTAGAACTATTACATATAGATTTATTTGGACCCACTAGAACTACTAGTCTAGGTGAAAAATGATATGGCTTTGTGATTATTGATGATTTTTCTCATTTTACATAGATCTTCTTTTTGGCACATAAGGATGAAACTTTTTATGTGTTCTCAAAATTTTATCAAAAAATTATTAATGAAAAAGATTTTTTAATTCAAAATATTCGAAGTGATCATAGAACCAAATTTGAAAATTAAAATTTTAAAAAATTTTGTGATGAAAAAGGTATTGACCATAACTTTTCAGCACCTAGGACATCCCAACAAAATGGGATAGTAGAAAGAAAAAATAGAACCCTCGAAGAAATGACCCGTATCATGCTATGTGAAGCAACCTCCCAAGATATTTTTGAGCGAAAGTAATTAACATGATATGTTACATATTAAATTATGCTTTAATTAGATCAATTTTAAAGAAAATTTTCTATGAGCTTTGGAAAGGAAGAAAACTAAATATTGTATATTTTCATATTTTTGGTTGTCGATGTTTTATTTTGAACAATGGTAAAGAAAGACTAAAAAAATTTGATGCAAAATTCGATGAAGCTATTTTTCTTGATTACTCCTCTTCTAGCAAAGCTTTTAGAGTTTTCAATAAAAAAATTTTAGTAGTAAAGGAGTCAATACATGTTGTTTTTGATGAAACTAACAATCTTTCTTCAAGAAAGAATGAAGGTATTGATGATGCAGATCTTCTTATAGAAGGGATGAAGGAGATCACCCTAAAAAACTCAATAATTCAAAATGAAAAAGAACATGAAAACAAACAAGAGGATGAAGGTGAAGAACAACAAGAACAACCTCAAGGCTTAAATGATTTACTTAAAGAATGGAGGTATGATCACAATCATCCCAAAGAATTGATCATTGGTGATCCTACACATGGAGTAAGAACTCATTCTTCTCTTAGAGATGCATGCAATCATTTTATATTTATTTCTCATTTTAAACCTAAAACCATATATGAAGCTGAAAAGATTATAATTGGATAAATACAATGCAAGAAGAACTTAATCAATTCGAAAGAAATAATGTATGGACTTTAGTATCAAGACCTAAAGATTATCCAGTAATTGGTACAAAATGGGTATATAGAAATAAACTAGACGAACATGAAAATGTAATTAGGAATAAAGCAAGATTGGTTGCAAAGGTTTAAAATCAAGAAGAGAGAATTGATTTTGATGAGACCTTTGCACCTGTTGCTAGATTAGAAGCAATTAGACTTTTACTTGTATATGTTTGCTTTATGAATTTTAAGTTATTCCAAATGGATGTCAAAAGTGCTTTTCTAAATGAATATATTATTGAAGAAGTTTATGTAAAACAACCTCTCGATTTTGAAAATCATGCCTTTCCTAATCATATTTTTAAATTAAACAAAGTATTATATGATTTGAAACAAGCACCTAGGGCTTGGTATGAAAGGTTAAGTAAATTTTTGCTTAATAATAGTTTTTCAAGAGGAAATATAGATATAATCTTTTTCATTAAAAAAAATCAAGATGATATCTTAGTTATACAAATATACGTTGATGACATTATTTTTAGGTCTACTAATAAAACTCTTTGTCAAGATTTTACTAAGCTCATGCAGGGGGAGTTCGAGATGAGCTTGATGAAAAAACTTATATTCTTCCTCAGACTCCAAATCAAACAAACAAAGAAAAAAATCTCCATCACTTAAAGCAAATATACAAGAGAACTACTCAAAAGATTTGGAATGGAGGGTTCCAAAGCAATTGGTACACCCATGAGCCCATCATGTAAGCTTGACAAGGATGAAGGAGGTAAAAATGTAGACTTAAAATTTTATAGAGGCATAATTGGTTCTCTATTGTATTTAACTACTAGTAGACCAGATATTATGTTTAGTGTATGTCTTTGTGCTCGCTTTCAATTAAATCCAAAAGAATCACACTTGAATGCAGTTAAAAGAATCCTTAGATATTTAAATAGTACACAAACTCTAGAACTATGGTATTCTAAGGACTCATCAATTGACTTAATAGGATATTCAGATGCCAATTTTGCTGGATGTAGATTAGATAAAAAAAGTACTAATAGAACTTGCCAATTCCTTGGAGTTAACTTTATCTCTTAGTTTAGCAAGAAGTAAAATTCGGTGGCACTGTCTACGATCGAGGCCGAATACATTGCAGTCAAAAGTTGTTGTGCTCAAATCTTGTGGATTAAGAAACAACTTGAGGACTTTGGCATCAAATTCAATAAGACTCCCATAAGATGTGATAACACTAATGCTATCAATCTAACTAAAAATTTAATTCAGCACTCTAGATCAAAACATATTGAAATTAGATATTATTTCATAAGAGAACATATTCAAAACAATAATATAATTCTTGACTATGTATGTACTGAGAAACAATTGGCTGACATTTTTATCAAGGCCTTAAGTCAAGATAGATTTTGCAAAATTAGAAGAGAACTAGAAATTCTTGATCCATCAGCTTAAGTATCTCTCCAATTTCAAGTTCTTAATGTCAAAAAATTTATTGAACCAAATTTGTTGAGCTCAATTCTCATCTCTTCTTTTCTCTTAAAAGCTTAAAACTGTACTTCACATGATCAATCTCTAGGTAGACACTTTTTCCTCAAAGTTTTAGATTTTTTCAAATTTTTTCATCATTCTTATGAATTTTTCTATACCATGAGTCGACCCCCAGGGTCGACCCTAGGATAAACTTATAATTTCATCAAAATCCTTCGGGTGCTCTCTTTTTATTGAAAATTTTTTTTTGAGCCAACTCAACCCTTCTTCTTCTTACTCCCATCGAACCAAAAGCTCTCCCTCTCTTCTCCCTCAAACCGAAGATTTCTCTCAAATCGCTCTTTCCACCAATTTTCACCCTTCAAATTGTCCATTTAGGAACCAACTTCCCCTCCTCTTTCTTTCTCGTTTGGGTGATTCGAGCTTGCCCTAGATTCTACCCCTTTTCTCTAAATCGGTGATTTACCTCCTCAAAATCCTTGCTTTTTCTTCTAAAATCCTTTCCTCTCTACCTCTCATTTAGTCTCTTAAGCTCTTTGCAAGTCTCTTTTGTCCAAATGGCTCCCAAAATGAAGCTCCCATAGAGAAGAAAATCTATTCACGGGTTGGAAGAGACTGAGCGCAAAAAAGAAATGGCAGCCAAGCCCTCTCTTGCTCCAATCCTAGCTCCAGGTCCTGCTTCAGCTTCTACACAGCCCCTAATCAGTCCAAGCAAGGTACCTCTCTCTGATCGAAAAGTAGAATCCGGAAAGAATATAGATTTCAAGTTTTTTGAAAAAGAAGGATTTTCTATTGAATCAAAGATAAAAAATCAAGGATGGGAGTTTTACTGTTTATTAAAGAAAAATACTTATGTTGATTTGGTCAGGAAATTTTACTTAAATTTGAGTTATTGCAATGGAACAGTAAAGTCTACAGTGAAAGGTGTTGATATTATTTTTGATCTAGTGCATTTGGGACAAATCCTACACTTGCCTTGTGAAGGCTATACTAATATGGAGCTTCCAATCAAAGAAGAAGAAATTAATGTTATCTTAGGAAGAACTTTTACTGAAAGTTTAAATAGATTATAAGCCAAGATACTTTCAGTGGAAATGAGGCTTTTGCATCACATAGTGACCAAGCTCTTTGTCCCTAGGAGTGGTAGGCATGACCTCTTATCTGGTGGGGATATTTGCATCATGTACCATGTGAGACCCAGACCCCCTTGAACCTTCCTGCTTTAATGTTTGAAGCCATGAGGGAGATCGTGAATAGGTGGTCTAAGGCTCACTTGCCTTATGGTATGGCACTCACCTTGGTCTTTAGGAGGTTCGGAGTCAGTTTTGAGTGGAAGATAGTTGCCAGATTATCTCATTTCGATACCATCAACCATCACACACTGCACCGCATGAGTTTTTTAAAGACTGATGGTGGTTGGTCAAAGGGTGTTGAGGAGAGAGCAGAGGAGAGAGCAAAGGAGGAGGAACCGTCTTCACCTCCTCGTGATCACAGAGCATCTCCTAATATTCAGTTTGTGTCTAATCACGAGGCTGGTCCCTCAGAGTCAGTGAGGAGGCATGCTTCAGTTCCACAGTCAGGGAGTAGGGTACATCCTTCAGAGTTCAGACTTATAAATGATCAGATTGAGCTGATGTCCCAACGTGTTGCCTCTATTTTATCTTAGCAGTTTGCCACCTCAGTTTTTACTCAGAGGTCGACATCTCAGGATGACTCAAACCAGACTTTGATCCCTCATATCTCTACTATTTTTTAGATGCTCCAGCTCAGTCCGTATGACTTGAAGAGCTTGAGGGATGTGTTCTGAGACTGACGGGCAGAGTTCTAGATTTGCAGAGACAAGTATTAGCTTTAGCCCATCCCCAGCCGCATGATGACATCACAGAGGTCTCCAATCTATTTGCAGAGGTAGCTAGACTTCGAAGAGTTTTAGAGAGTGGATTTGACTTTTTGAGGAGAGAGATCAGGGGCTCCAGTGAGACTGCCTCTATTCAATTTAGTACCCTAATGTAGTCTATGTCGAGAGCTTTGGATCTTTTGGACACCATAAGACTTTCTCTTCTAGCATAGTCCGTAGCTTCCCAGGCTCTAGGATCCTCTCGCCCCTCTACTCGTGTCGATACTTCTACCCATGGTCGAGGCAGATGTGGTCGAGGTCGTGCCCATGGATTTGATCCTATATCTCCTTATTATATCTCTGACTCTTCAGATTCTGATTCTCTAGCCATGATATCTATTAGATCTAGCATAGTTAGTCTTTTATGTCTAAGATCTATCTTATGGCCTTTGTATTTGTTGGCTGATTGACTCTTGGATAGTTGTTATCCATAACTTTTGTATTTTGAGTTGACTCATATGTATTGGGATACTTATGTATTCTGTCACATTTTGGATATATATATTTATATGCTTTGAATTTTAATGAATGTTTATGATTGGGATCAATTAAACTATCTTAATTATGAGATATGAAAAATAACTCATATTTGTGCTATGAAATATCATGAATAGTAATTCTTCTAAATGAGCAAATTGATATGTCTTTTATAATTGCTATAGTGAGGGGGAGTAGAGAAATAAACAATGAAAGGGAGGGAGTAAAGAAATAAAATATGGTATCAAAAAGGAGTAGAGAAAATATATTCTTTATGTTATCTTTTTTTTTCTCTCTTCAAAATCTTTTAAGATCTTAATTGATGCTATCAAAAATGGAGAGTAGAGAATCAAAAATCGAAATCAAGCAATAAGCAATAGAGAAATAGAATCGAGAGCAATAAGCAAAATTGTCAAAATAAATATGTCAAAGAACCAAAATTGTCAGTAATTTTCAATTTAATCTTCAAAGCAAATGATCTTATAAGCAAATTTCAAATTGATCTTCAAGCTACTCATGATGTATTTCATTCAAATAACTAGCTATGATGTTTAAGTGATGCATCTTCATAAATTTGAAATTCATGTTCAATACTTTATATATATTATACTCTGCTTTTGCTCAAGTATTTTGTCATCATCAAAAAAGGAGAGATTGTTGCTCCTTGTATTGATTTTGAAGATTACAAAGTATTTGAGGGGGTTACTATTGATTTTGGCTTGAAAAAAGATTTATTATTTATCAGGGATAAAATCATAATTTCATCAAGTCCTAACTCGAAAGCCTCAAGAGCAAGAACAGAAGATTTGTGATCTATTGGAGGAAATTTCATACTTTTTGGATGTATATTTTGAAAAAAAAATAATATTTATAAAATAGAGTCGACCCCATGAATCGACTCATGTCAAATGGGGCTGAACAGCAAGCTATTTTTTGGCTGGCACATCCAATTGAGTCGACCCCATAAGTCAACCCCTGTGCATGAGTCGATCCTATGAGTCGACCTCTGTTGCTGTGCATGCCAAAATTATAGAACAATTATTTTCTGTTCTGTGCCACAGAAGTCGACCCCATGAGTCGACTCATGTATATGAGTCGACCCTATGAGTCAACCCCTGCGATGGAAAAACTTCATAACAGCTAGTTTTTCAACTCATTTTGACATATTTAATGCTCATTTAATGATCTCCAACGGCTCTAAAACTACGCAGATCACTCTCCACCATCATTTAAAGCTATAAAAGGCACTTAAAGGATGAAATAAAAAAGGGTTTTGAAAAGATTCTTCAAGCATTCATTTCAGTCCTAAGCAAAGAGCTCTCTTCAAGTTAAAGAAGCTTTCATTTCAAGTTCACCAATCTCTCAAAAGCTCATTCAAGTCTTCAACAACCTTGAGGAGAATCAGAAAAGCTTCTTCATTATTGTGTAAAGTATATTTAAAGTTTTATTTTTTTATTAAAGGAGCTACATTTATATTTTCATGTGATTAACTGTTATACTCTATTTTTGAGTTGATCTTTAGTTTTGGAAGGGTTCCAAAACTTGAAAAGGTTGGTTCGAACCTTGAATCGGATTGTATTGGGTTGGCTTGTACCCGAAAAATAAGTGTTCTAGCTTGGGATAGCTAGAGTTGGAGGTACCGACATTATATTCTTGTTGAATATGGTTTAGTAGATTTGAATTTCTAAGTAGGAGCTTGGAGAGTAGATGTAGGTGCAAGATTGACACCGAACCAATATAAATCTTGATTGTTTGTGGTGTGCTTACTTATTCTCTATCTTATTTTCTTTTTTTTCTTGCACTCTTGTATCTAATTTCTACATCTTGCTTAAATCACTCTCTACATATATCCTGCTCATTATTATTTAATCCTCATAGTTCTAAATTAACGTTAAATTTTTAAAAATCTAATTTACACCCCCTCTTGGGTTGCATAGCTGGGCAACAAATAGATAACCTCAATTTTTTCTATTCAGTCAGAGAAATAATAATGATCAAAAGAGTTCAAACTTCAAATTTTATTATACTCTGGAGATTAATATTTGAGTATAATAATCTAAGATCAAAATCATTATTCGATAAACAATCTCAAATTCTTTCTAATAAATAGAGAGTTATAAAATTTAATTCTAGGATAGAGAAAATTTATCTCTAAATATTCTAAATCTAAAATCAAAAATCAAAGGTCCACTCATCCTAGAATTAGGATGCTAAATATTTTTGTAGCATAGTAAGTAGAAGCACTACTTTTAAAAATCACATTAAGGATATCCAAATTTTTTTTTTAAATATTATTCTTTCTAATATCAATAAATTTCTTGTATCAAACCATATCATCTATCATGATTCTTTGACTCAAAGAATCAACATTCCTGACTTACTTAAAGTAATCTAGATCATCATGCTTTCGCTGCGCACTCTGTTTTAACAATCAAAATTTTTTAGATTCACCAAAAAAAAATTTTGATCAAATTATTTCTTTATCTTATTAATAGAAAAAAAAATTTAAATTTTAAATTTCAATTGAAGCCAAAGATTAACTTCTAATTCTCATTCATACTTTTACTGGTATACAATAATCTTGATTAACTCTTGAGTTCAATATCACATTTAAAATCATCATATAGATTTACTATAATCAATATGAATCAAATCTTAATTTTTATATCGATTCAATTAGATAATTTTCAAATCAAAATCCTTATAAGTCAAACCAATAAGAAAATCTTTCGATGCTCCACCAAATTAAGACATAATCAGAATATATAAGAATTTCAAATCATTATTTTTTCTAAAATTTTTATCATCAAAATCCTTAATATCTATCAAGTATCCTTTCATAATAATCATACAAGCCTCAAAAAAATTAATTCTCTACTTAATAGATTCAATCAGAGACCTCATTAGTAAAAGAACTCCATATCAATTTCTAAATCCAAAATTTTTAAATTATAAATTCATATGGATCTCATAATCTCAAATAAATATAAATCAGATCTTTTATCTTAATCTAAAGATATTGTTGGGTACAAAATACCCCCTCAGCCGAAGTTCGTGCCAGGAGTGACCCTCCGGGGATTCTGCCAACTTTCGACCTTCGACGACATCTTTTCGAACCTCTCTGGCGGCCGAGCCAACGTAGCATTCTCGAGTTCTGTCGATGGATAAACCCCCACCAGCATCGACCAGATTCTTCATGACAGACAAACTCCTACGGGAGCCGAACTCCGACCCCGGCCCCTACTGCAGGCAGACTTCGTCCAGACTCCTACGGGAGCTAGACTTCGCCCTGACTTCTACTGCAGGTGAACTTCGTCTGGACTCCCACGGGAGCCGGACTTCATCCCCGGCCCCTACTGCAGGCAGACTTCGTCCGGACTCCTACGGGAGCCAGACTTCGCCCTGACTTCTACTGCAGGTGAACTTCGTCCGGACTCCCACGGGAGCCGGACTTCATCCCCGACTACTACTGCAGGTGAACTTTGTCTGGACTCCTACGGGAGCCGGACTTCGTCCTGACTTCTACTGCAGGTGAACTTCGTCTGGACTCCCACGGGAGCCGGACTTTGTCCCCGACTTCTACTGCAGGTGGACTTCATCCGGACTCCTACGGGAGCCAGACTTCATCCCTGACTTCTACTGCAAGTGAACTTCGTCCGGACTCCCACAGGAGCCGGACTTCATCCCCGACTACTACTGTAGGTGAACTTCGTCCGGACTCCTACGGGAGCCGGACTTCATCCTGACTTCTACTGCAGGTGAACTTCGTCCGGACTCCCACGAGAGCCGGACTTCATCCCCGACTACTACTGCAGGTGAACTTCGTCCGAACTTCATCCTGACTTCTACTGCAAGTGAACTTCGTCCGGACTCCCACGGGAGCCGGACTTCGTCCCCGACTTCTACTGCAGGTGGACTTCGTCCGGACTCCTACGGGAGCCGAACTTCGTCCCTGACTTCTACTGCAGGTGAACTTCGTCCGGACTCCCACAGGAGCCGGACTTCGTCCCCGACTCTGACTGCAGGTGGACTTCGTCCGGACTCCCATGGGAGCCGGACTTCGTCCCCGACTTCTACTGCAGGTGAACTTCGTCTGGACTCCCACGAGAGCCGGACTTCATCCCCGACTACTACTGCAGGTGAACTTCGTCCGGACTCCTACGAGAGCCGGACTTCGTCCTGACTTCTACTGCAGGTGAACTTCGTCTGGACTCCCACAGGAGCCGGACTTTATCCCCGACTTCTACTGCAGGTGGACTTCGTCCGAACTCCTACGGGAGCCGGACTTCATCCCTGACTTTTACTGCAGGTGAACTTCATCCGGACTCCCACGGGAGCCAGACTTCATCCCCGACTCCGACTGTAGGTGGACTTCATCCGGACTCCCACGGGAGCTGGACTTCATCCCCGACTTCAACTGTAGGTGAACTTCGTCCGGACTCCCACGGGAGCCGGACTTCGTCCCTGACTTCTACTGCAGGTGAACTTTGTCCGGACTCCTACGGGAGCCGGACTTCATCCCCGACTTCAATTGCAGATGGCCCTTGCCTATAGTACTAATGCTCAAGGCACCCAATGGTGGACGGCCCGCCAGCAACATCCGAGCTCCTTCCAGATGGATAGCCACCTCTCTCCGCCAGGCGCTTCAACTGTGCTTCGGCCGATAGGCCTGGACTCCTTGACAGGCCACAGTAACGACCACGACTCTGCTCCACTCCCTGCGATGGATGCTATGCGGCTCCACCACTCCCCGCAATAGGCTCCACACGGCAGGCCACAGTAATGGCCACAAATCTGCTCCACTCCCTGCGACGGATGCTATGCGGCTCCACCACTCCCCGCAATAGGCTCCACACGGCAGGCCACAGTAATGGCCACAAATCTGCTCCACTCTCCGGCGGATGTTGCGCGGCTCCACCACTCCCTGGCGAGTCACGACAACGGACGCTCCACTCTCCACAACAGATTCCATGTGGCGAGCCATGGTGACAGCCACGACTCCACCCCATTACTCTTCATGATAAATTTCTCCTGGCCCCGTGCGGCCCACGATGAGGCAGTTACAAACAATCGCTATCAATCCGTTGCTCCCCCCGCCTATAAAAAGGGGGCCCCAGATACATTATTCTCTAAGCTCTCATTTTCTACCTAAAACCTCTGCTAAAATTTTCGTTCGAGCACTCCATTCTTATTGAGGCAGAGAACTGACTTGAGCGTCAGAGGGTCTTGCCGGAGCAACCCCAACTCTGGTTTAGACTTCTTTTGCAGGTCTCGGCGGTGACCACGACTCCCTCGACTCCAGCTTCTCCGACGCAGGTGGATTTTTGCACCAACAGGATTGGCACTAGAGGAAGGGGGTGTGTTTTCGTAGTACCCTTGTTCTTAAAGGAGCGCTCAATGGGACCGCCTTCGATCATCTTTTTCGGTGTCCTCTCCTCCTTCCCCCACTAGGTCTTCACCCGATGGCTTCCCGCGAAGCATCCACACGGCGACCCATGGCCTCCGCAGCCAGATCCTAGGCTCCGACCTCGCCTTCGATTTCTCAGGCTCCTCCCCCTCCGGCAACGGCCGCCGGCATGGAGCGGTCAGACAATCGATCTCCGACGAATTTTGCCAACACCATCTCGAAAGAATCCCGACGGGGAGCGACCGGCATATTGGCCAGACCTCCCAAGTGGAAAAAGATTGAGGAATCCATAACTTTCACTAAAGAAGATGCTCGGGGAGTTCAATTTCCTCGTAATGATGCGGTTGTAGTTTTCTTGAATATAGCTAACTACGACGTCCGCCATATTCTTGTCGACAATGGAAGTTCGGTCGATATTTTGTTCTACGATGCCTTCTCAAGAATGTCCATCCTTGACGGCCATTTGGGATCGAATAGCTCCCCTCTAGTAGGATTTACCGATGATGCTGTCCTGGTGGAGGGAGTGATAACTTTGATTGTAGCTGTGGGTCGATATCCAAGACAATCCAGGGCTCTGGTGAATTTTCTAGTGGTGAAGGCACCATCAGCCTACAATGCAATCCTCGGCCGACCTGGCCTCAATGCTCTCCGGGCCGTCGTGTCAACCTACCATTTGAAATTGAAATTCCCTACCAACCAGGGGGTCGGAGAAGTCAGGGGAGACCAAGCCCTGGCCAGACACTGCTACAACATAGCTTTGCAAAGAAGTGACCAATCTGACCTCTGTCCAGTTGATGGGCTGGACGCCTGCGATGACCTCGCTGAGGAGAGGGGTGGCCCAATCGAAGATCTGGTTTTGATCCCTTTGAACGACGGGAATGCAGAGCATGTGGTGAAGATCGGCTCCAACCTGGGGGAAGAGGTGCGGGCGCATCTCGTCGATTTTCTACGAAAGAATGCGGATGTTTTTGCTTGGGTTCCAGCAGACATGCCGGGGATTGACACGGAAGTCATGGAGCACCATCTGGCCGTCGATCCAAAGCATCGACCGATGAAAGAAAAAATCCGAGGTCACGCACCGGAGAGGCAGAAAGCGATAGCCGAGGAAGTGGACAAACTCCTGAAAGTCGGATTCATTAGAGAAGTCAACTATCCTGACTAGATTTCCAACGTTGTCCTAATCAAAAAGGCAAACGGCAAGTGGAGGATGTGTATAGACTTCAAAAAGCTGAATAAAGCCTGCCCAAAGGATAGCTACCCTCTTCCCAGAATTGATCAATTGGTGGACGCGACCTCAGGCCATGAGCTTCTCACCTTTATGGATGCATTCTCCGGCTATAACGAAATCAGGATGGCGTCGGAAGATGAAGAAAAGACTGCTTTCATTACTAACCATGGCCTTTACTGTTACAGGGTCATGCCTTTTGGCCTCAAAAATGCAGGTGCGACCTATCAGCTGCTGGTGAACAAAATCTTCAAGGAGCAGATCAGCCGCAACATGGAGGTCTACGTGGATAACATGCTCGTGAAAAGCAAATCTTTCATGAACCACGTCGCCGACCTCGAGAAGACCTTCGGCGCCCTCCAAAAATATAAGATGAAGCTGAACCCGACTAAATATGTGCTTTTGGAGTGACCTCGAGAAAGTTCCTGGGCTTCATGGTGTCGGGGCACGGGATTGAAGCCAATCCAGAGAAAATTTGCACCATCCAGGAGATGGCCTCCTCGAAGTCGATAAAAGAGGTTCAACGCCTTACAGGGAGGGTAGCAGCCCTAAATCGCTTCGTCACGAGGTCGGCCGAATAGTGCTTACCCTTCTTCCAAACCCTCAAGCGGCCGAAGAACTTCTGTTGGACCCCTGAGTGCCAACAGGCATTCAAAGAGCTAAGAAGCTACCTCGGCTCACCTCCGTTGTTGGTGAAGCCTGAGCCTGGAGGGGAGCTATTTTTGTATCTGGCGGTCTCCCCTATGGCTCTCGCAGCAGTCCTTGTTAAGGAAGAGGCAAAAATTCAATGGTCGATCTACTACGTCAGTCGCACATTGAGAGACGCCGAAACCAGGTATACTAAATTAGAGAAACTAACTTACGCCCTGTTGATTGCAGTCCGGAGGCTTCGACCCTACTTCCAAGGACACACCGTAACGTTACTCACCGACCAGTCGATCAAGGCTATTTTGCACCAGGCAGATGCCTCCGGGAGGATGGCGAAATGGGCGATCGAGCTCACCGAATTCAACATCAACTATCGACCCAGACCGACGGTAAAAGCCCAGATATTGGCAGATTTTATAGTAGAGTGCACAATCTCGGAGGAGGCCGAACCGGAACAAGGTGAAATGGACGACCTTGAGCCCCGACCGAACTCTCCTGAAGAAGATGCCGACCTCCCTGGTTGCTTTTGGGCCCTCTACGTGGACGGGTCTTCCAACATGTCGGGCGCAGGCGCGGGCCTGATCTTGATCAATCCAGAGGGAATCATCGTGGAGTATGCTCTGCGCTTCGAGTTCCCCGTAACAAATAATGGAGCTGAATATGAAGCTCTGATTGCAGGGTTAAGGATCGCCAAAGAATTGAGAGTAGATCGGCTCCAAGTCCACAGCGATTCCCAATTGGTAGTGGGACAAGTCAACGGAAACTACGAAGCGTGGGAGGACAGCATGGCTAAGTATCTTGAAAGGGTAAAGGAGCTCGTCCCCACCTTTAGTAGCTTCCACATCAGGCAGATTCCAAGAATGGAAAATACCATGGCCGATCTTCTCTCCAAGCTAGCTACGCTGGCTCCAGCTGAATTGCCCAAGGGTGTTCTTTTTGAAGTTCTGAAGTGCCCAAGTATGGAGGAATCATGGTCCGTGATGGAAATTGATTATGAGCCCGGTTGGATCGACCCACTGGTGGCATATCTCAGGGACGGGGTTCTCCCTCATGATGCAAAAGAAGCCCGAAAGCTTAGAAATCAAGCCTCCCGGTACATCCTCTATGAGGACAAGCTGTATAAGAGATCATACTCTTTGCCCCTCTTAAAATATCTCCGACCTTCAGAAGTCGACTACGCCTTATGGGAGGTGCATGAAAGAATCTGCGGAAGCCATCTGGGGGCTAGATCCTTATCCCACAAGTTGCTCCGCCAAGGATATTACTGGCCGACTATGCATCATGACTCAATTGAGTACGTCAGAAAGTGCGATCGATGTCAGAGATATGCCAACATCTAGAGACAGCCGCCACCGAGTTTACCCCCTTGAGTAATGAACTGCAGAGGTAACATGATGGCATGGACCCTCAGTCCATACTTCTCACTTAAAATAGTTGTATGGAGAGGAAAGTAGAACTACTCGGTATGAAATATCGAAGCAGTTGTTTCATGTAAAAATGAGTGAAGGCTCATTTGTACAAGCTCATGTTTTGAAAATGATTGACTTAATCACATGATTAGGTCAATTAGGGTTTGTTATGGATGGAGAGCTCTCTCAAAATTTGGTCTTGCAATCACTCCCCAAATCCTTCTCATAGTTTGTTATCAATTATCATATAAGAGAACTGAATACCACTTTTTTTGAGCTGTTAAACATTTTAAAAATAGTTGAGAGTCACTTCAAGAGTGATAAAGCTAATCTTCATCTAGTGGATAAGAAGAAGAAGATGGCAAAGGATAAGGGTTCAAAAAAAATAAAAAAGTCAAACCTTAAAGGTAGCAACTTCAAGAGGAAGAAGGTGAAGAAGGTCTTCAAAGATGATACCTGCTTTCATTGCAACAAGTAGGGACACTGGAAGATAGATTGCAAGAGCTATCTTGCAACTGTGAAGCCAAATGCTGGTGGTGTTAGAAAACCTACTACGATTTCGTACGTATAGTTCAAAACTTTTTCTAGACATCTACACAGCGAAAATAAATAAATTAAAATAATTTTAATTTATTCATGTATTAGATCAGATCTAAAAATCATAGTAAGGATCTTGATATGAATAAGAAATCATGATCTAAAATTTGAAATAGAAAAATAAACATTAGAAAAATTAAAATGGAGATCAGATTTTCATACCTTGGATCCTGTGGATGTTTCGGGTTCTGATCGTAGCCGTGCATGTGCCCGATCTCTGCTGGTATCCACATAGAGCCATCTAATTGGAGCACCAAGATCACCGATGTGCTAGCACCTTATAAATCTCACTCTTCATCCTTAGATCTAGATCTCTTCTTCTAGAATTTGAAGAAAGAGATGGCTGCGTGAACTCTTTCGCACAGATACGACAGGATCTGAACCAGATCACCATAAAGAGAAAAAGAACCCTTCTTATTCTCTTTTATTTTCTCTCTTTTCTCATCTTAGACCTGATCTTTATCAGATCTTAGCATGGAGAATGCAAGGAAGAAAGGAGGAGGAAGAAAAATTGGGCGTTGGAAAGAAGATGGTCCTAAAGAAGTCACCCCCCACACCTTCACGCAAAAACCATCACGCCCCTTTTTCTTTTGATGCACTAATCTTTTTCTCACATGGACAACCTTCCTTTTTAATGCCTAAGAGATCTCATCTCTTTTAATCTAGGGTGTTAAAATCAAATCCAAAGGTAGAAAGGTTTTGAGATAAGATTGTGATGTAAGAAAGAAATCTCCAAAACAAATCACGCACGCCAATTCTCTGAAAGAATAAGTGCCCTACAAGCCAATCACAAGGGTTATGTGATGGGACTTATCCATATATTCTTTCAATGTTGGAAAATGTGTCCCAAAAAGCCAATCGTCAAGCTGTTGACGGTTGAGCAACCAAGTATTGTAATTGATTTGTTAATAAATAAAATATATTTGGCATCTTCATCATAAGCTTTCATCTTCTAATGAACTCCGTTGTTATGATGAAGTCCTTAGGACTATTTAGATTCGATAAAGAGAGGATTTATCGATTAGTCCTTAAAACTGTTCACGACCAAATGATAGGCTGTTAATAAGGACGACAGCTTCTATCGAGCATAGGTCGCTGTAGGCCATATAGGTTGGTTGTCCTCTTAACCAAAAAATATGGAGATACTGGTATGGCATACAGGTGAGATGTAAGGGTACATCGTCATTGAACGTGACCAACTCCAGAGTATTCTGCTGTCGAGAATGTCTCTGATGGGATATAGGTATAAGTGTCCCTTAGACTTGAGATCGCCTCAGTGACTTGACAGCAACTCACTGTGCTTTGGTACTGGACTAACTGAATTTCTAATTCAAGGATGGAAGGCTTCTGGGCACAGTCAAGTACTTGCGAAGTCAGAGTGTGATCGAGATGGGATTGACCACTCCAAGAGTTGGAGAAGAATGAGTCACTGTATTTCAATTTAACAAAACCTTGACCAGGGTAATCCATCAGATGGATTTGATATTTTGAAATACAATGTGGACAACCTGATCAGAGTTGACAGTTAAACTCTGGGGTGTCCTATGATCATTTTTGTCAAGGGGAGGAATTATATGAAAACTATATCCGCATGGGTTCCAAGGATGTTGTTCTACACATTCGACCTATCCGATCGTCGGGTACCATTGCTAGATGGTCACTTCGATTGGTATAGAAATTTATTCCTATACTACCAGTTTAGGTTCGGACCTATGAGGTCACACACATTGGAGTTCATGATCCGATCAGATGGTTGATCAACGATTAAGAATCGTTCTAGGGTTAAATGATCAATACGATTGACATTTAACCCAGTGCAAGTGTTGCAGGAGGATCTATTAGCAATTCGATTGCTGATTGGCTTAATTTGATTAAGCTAATGGGCTGAGATTAAGTCTAATTAAATATAATTTAATTAGATTTAGTTTGGACTTGATTGGATCAAGTCCAATTGGTTTATTGGATAAGCCAAGTGCAAGGAAAAACTAGTCCTAGTTCAACTAGGACTTGGGTCAATCTAATTTCTAATTTGATTAAAAAATTGAATTATATTTAAATCTAATTTAATCTGATTAAATTAGGTTCTTAATTGGGTTAAGACATATTTTAATTGGGTTGATCTAATTTTGATTTGATTTGGTTTGGAAAACCAAATTAAAACAAGTCATAAGACAGAATCCTAGTAAGACTAGGATTCCACCTTGCGCCACATAATCCTTCTCCACGCCCTCTCTCTTATTCAACGCCAATCTTCACTTATTTTGTGCAACAAAAGCCCTCTCCCAGATCTCTCCCACGTTCACAAAAGTTCTCCTCTCTTCTTTCTTACATGGAAGGTGGTTTGGATCAAATCTAAAAGGAATAAGTTTGGATTTCGAATTCTATGAGATAGAGTTTTAGAAATCCAAAACTCTTTCAATTTTGCACTGAATTTATCCAATTTTTTTTTGGAATTTTTGTAGATTTTAGGGTATACATTGTGCACCATTTTCTAGTAATCCATGCATGAAAATATGAAGGAGGTGCTCAAGAGTTGGGTGTCCCTTAACTTGCCATGTTTGGATAAGCCTTGACTAGGTGTTTGACCTAGACAAGGACTCTATCATATCTCTCTATATAAGATGTGTTTCTTTATGAAATTTTAGAGAAAGATATATATTTGAGATACCTTTGTTTCACCCAAAAATCAGAGAGAAATACCTTTGGGTCATGGAGATATAAAAGATGCAAGTTTGGGTGTCTAGAGAGAAAAACGTGAAGAAGAAGAGGGTCTTCTTCTAGGGTTTTTGTTTTCATATCTTTTCTCCCTCCATCTTGAGTTTCCTGAGAGCGTCTCAGATATGAAACTCCTCCTTCTACTTTCTATCTTTGGAAGAGTCTAAATCAAGAAGAAGGAGGTACCTGATCAACCATCAAAGAAGGATCAGCGCAGTACTAGCATACTGTGCTGATTTCCTGAAGTAGGACTTCTAATCGAGATTCGTGGGCTCGTGTGGACGACTCCTAGAGGCCGGACACATGTGCGGATTGCAACATCATCCTCAAGCCCAGATCAACAAGGTTAGAACGTCTAACTTGCAAGGTAATAGATCTGATCTATTGTTTAATACATACATTAGATGTAGTATAGAAACATGTTGATATGATCAACATGTAGTTCATGCTATATTTATATATTTTAATTTATGATTTAATGCTATGTAATAATCATGTAATAGGATCTTAGATCTAGGGATTTTCTAATTTTAAAAAATAAATTTTGATTTATTTTAGTCTTCCACTGTATGATCTTGAAAAAGTTTCAAGATCTAATCCTGAAATCCTAGATCTGGTTCAATTTTTGATCAATCACAAACTACAATTGGTATCAGAGCCTAGGTTCTTTATTACATGATTATTTATACATGCTTAGATTATTTTTTAGATTAGATCTAATTTATAATCTGATTATTAAATCTAAAATTAAAATTTTAGATCAATCACAAACTGCAAGGTTGTCCTGCTGTAAGGTTTACCCCTTACAGTGCAAAGGTTGTCCTAGTTTGTGTAGATCTATCTTTAATCATAAATTTGTTAAATATGATCTAGATTAAATTTATAATTTATTAGATTTAAAAGATGTTTAAATCTAAAATAAAATCTCTTTGTTAATAATTTTTGTGCAAAAAAAAAAAATTGTTTAAAGTTGAAATTGTTTCAATTACATGAACCTGTTTAGATTAGATCTAAAGTAGTTTCATGTTTATTTCACTTGCATCTTGATTATGAATCAAACATGCAATATGGTTGGTAGAATCATATTGTAAAATTGTTTTACAAATATGAAAATTATTTTTTGAAAAGCCAAACCCAACCCTCAGCCCAAAACTTAATTAAGAATTAAGAAGTTGTTTGATTAGGTTCTAGGATTGTGAATTGAAGAACCTAAGACACAAATCATAACATATTGGGTTAATGGGTTAGTGGGAATTAGGTCCATTAATTAGGTTAGACCTACAGTTAGATTAAAGATGGATTAGAGAATTGACTAAATCTAATCAATTGTTGTCTTAGATTAGGTCAAGGATTCTCTAGATCAATTACAATAGTTGTAGTTGGTCAAGTCCATGTCTTTAACGAGAACCAAATGGACTTGATTCTTGGCTAAGCGGTCTAGCATGAACTGTTAGGTTGATCTAATCGAAACTAATTAAACCAGTTGGTGTCTAAGGTAAACCAGACCGGTGGTTTTTAATTGGGAGCCCGCTTACCTAGCCATTTCTGATGGTGTCTAAGGCAAGCTTTGGCAGACCCTCCCACTGATCGAACTTACCTGGCCTCTTGATGAAATTATGTTTTGATCGGATCACTTGACTATTCATGCTGACCCATGTCAGCTAGGTAAATCAGTGTGACTGATTTAGGTGCTCCTAGACCAGCCCTTTTAATGGTCTCCCTTAAGCTAACTTGGTGAAGCCAGTGGGACGATCATGATAAGCTGGTTTATCTGACTTCATCCTCTATATTATTTAAATCCTCTAAAATTATTAGGTCCTTAAAATGATAAAGTTATGGAGATAACTGAATCATAGCCTCCCATTAAGGTGTTTGATAATGAGTCCATTAACTCAATAATCATTGCAGACCCAAAGGCCTGGTGCTTGTTGACTAATGGAATTATCACTCATCATATGATGACTTGGAAGTGTCTCTCTAATGGTGGTTAGGTGAGCCAACCAAAGTTAGGCTTAATCATTCATTGGTTAGATACACCATGTATGATCATGTTAATGTTTGGACCTAACTGGATCCTTACAATGGAGGCCAAAGCCTACTGATTAGGTTTCTGGGGCAAAATTAAAATTACTAGAAATTATTTAGAGAAACAATTGGTTATGAACCTACCCCTAGATGTACATGGGTTGGCCAACCAAAGTTGGGCTTGTGTGTAGTCTAAGTGGATTCTAGTACCCGCTAAGAAATTAGGGTAATTCCTCGAATTGGAGGTAGAGGCTACCAATTCGAATAAAATAGTGGGAGAAACCTTTTGATTAAAGTCCAAATCTTTAGGTTTAATGAATCAATTACTAATTAGGTTATGGTTCTCTTTTGTGCAGATATGGCCACTTCCCTATCGCTCCGATCATTGTTGGATAATGATAAGTTGGTGGAACCCAATTTCGGTAGCTGGTATCGAAAGTTGAAGATAGTCCTGGAGCATGAACGGATCCTATATGTGATAATGGATCCTGCACCTGAGGAGCCAGCTCTCAATGCACGTGGAACAGTCAAAGATACTTACCAGAAGTGGCTCAATGACCGGACCATGATGTGCTGTATCATGCTGGCTGCTATGAGCGACGAGTTCAGTCGCAGATTCGAGACGGCTCAGCCAAAGGACATGCTTCAAGTGTTGGAGGATGCCTTTGGCACACCCGATGACGTGGAGAGGCACAAGACTAGTTGTGCCATCTTCAACGCCAAAATGCGGGATGGTGCCTCTGTCACTGATCATGTATTGTACATGATCGAGCAGATGGAACGATTGAGCAAGCTCGGCTTTCCCTTGCATAAGCAGCTTGGGAAAGATGCAATACTGAACTCGCTGCCCAAGTCTTATCTCCCATTCCTCACTCATTATAGAATGATAAAATCTGAAGTAAACTACCACAGGTTACTGTGGTTGCTTCAGAACTTTGAGAAGGATCACCAACTCCTCAAGGAGTCGGTGAACTTAGTGGGAGGTTCATCTTTTGGTTCTCGACTTTTTGAGAAAGGAAAGAACAAGAAGAAGAAAGTGAAGAAGGTGCAAGTTCAGGCTGGGATATCTGTGCAGTGTCAGACCAAAAAGATCAAATCCGATAAGAGTCAAGCTGAATGGTTCTTTTGCAAGAAGCGGGGGCACTGGAAGAGGAACTGTCCCCAGTACATTGCCTCCCTAGACCCGAACAGGCAGAGAAAGCAGCAAGTTGTTGCTGGGCAAGGTATTTATATGATAACTCCTTGCAATTTTTCTATTTGTGATATACCTGACTGGGTATTGGATACCGGTAGCCCTTACCATATTTGCAATTCGTTGCAGGGGTTGCAGGTCAGTAGGAGATTCGAGCAAGGCGAGAGGTTCCCGAACGTTGGAGATGGAAGACCAGTTTCAGTTCTAGCATTAGGAATCTTGAAACTTGTATTTGAATCCCATATCGTTGTTCTTAATGATTGTCATTTCTGTCCCAGTTTCTTTTTAAATGTCATTTCTGTAGGCCTTCTGACCAAAAATGATTATGAAATTTTAATAAAGAAATAAATTTGTAATATCATTGAGAATGGTATTACTATTTTTTATGGATATTTGAACAATGGTGTGTATATGTTATCACAACCTGTTAATGTAGTCTATTCAACTGGCAAGCACCCTAGATTAGATAGTGTGTCAGATATCTACTTATGGCACTATAGGCTAGGTCATATAAACAAGAACAGAATAAACAGGTTGACTCAAGAGGGAATCCTCGAAGTTAGTGATTGTGAATCACTTCCAACCTGTGAGTCCTATCTTCTTAGTAAAATGATCAAGTCACCTTTTACTGAAAAAGGTGAGAGAGCTACTGAGCTCTTGGGCCTAGTACATACTGATGTATGCGGGCCCATGAGCACTAGTGCTAAAGGTGGATATTTCTACTTCATAACTTTCACGGATGACCTATCCCGATATGGATATGTCTATCTGATGAAACATAAGTCGGATTCATTTGAAATGTTCAAACGATTCCGAAGTGAAGTAGAAAAACAAACTGGGAAGAGTATTAAAACTCTTCGATCTAATCGAGGAGGAGAATACCTTTCTAGTGAATTTCTCACATATCTAGGAGAGAATGGGATTCTCTCCCAATAGACTCCTCCAAAAATACCACAGCATAATGGTGTGTCTGAAAGGAGGAATCGGACTCTGTTAGACATAGTCCGATCCATGATGGGTTTTTTTAGCTTGCCGATATCCTTCTGGGGATATGCACTCGAATCGGCCTGTTATCTATTAAATAGGATTCCAAGTAAGTCTGTAATTAAGACTCCATATGAGATATGGACGGGACGTAAGCCAGCACTTTCACACCTTAGGGTCTGGGGGTGTCCGACCTATGTCAAATGATTAGTCACAAACAAACTTGGACCTAGGTCTGACAAATGCTCATTCATAGGGTACCCCAAAGAGACAAAAAGATATTTTTTCTACCATGCTGATGAACAAAAGGTGTTCGTCAGCCTTAAGGCAATCTTTTTAGAAAAGGAGTTCCTTGGTGAAGGAACCATTGCCTCTAAGATTGAACTTGATGAAGTTCAACAGGTAGAAGGATCGACACCAATAGCTGAACCTGAGTCTGATATGATTAGATCATATCCGGAGCCCAATATACCTGCACCATTAAGGTGATCCGATAGAGTACCGCGTCAGCCGGACAGATACTACGGTTTCTTGGTCCGGGATAGTGATCCCATCGAACTTGATAAGAATAATGAGGATCCGATCACCTATATGGATGCAATGCAGAGATCTGATTCCGAGAAATGGCTTGAAGCCATGAAATCCGAAATGGAGTCCATGAAGGTCAATGATGTATGGATATTGGTTGACCCACCTGAAAGGGTTAAACCCATTGGGCGTAAATGGGTCTTCAAATGGAAGAAGGGCGCAGACGGAAAGGTGGATCTATAAAGCCCATCCGATCGCCAAGGGGTATCATCAACGTTATGGTATTGACTATGACATGAGATATTTTTCTCTGTGGCAATGCTCAAATCCATTCGGATAATGCTTGCAATAGCTATCCATCTGGATTATGAGATCTGACAGATGGATGTAAAGACAGCTTTCCTGAATGGATAGCTGACCGAAGAGGTGTATATGATACAACCTGAGGGGTTTACATCCACAGATGAGTCCAAGGTGTGCAAGCTTCAGAAATCCATTTATGGATTGAAGCAAGCTTCTCAGAGTTGGAACATGCATTTTGATAAGGTGATCAAAACGTATGGCTTCATTAAGAATGGAGAAGAGCCCTACATCTATAAATGGGCAAATGGTCCAGTTGTGGTATTCCTTGTCTTGTACGTGGATGACATTCTCTTAATCGGGAATGACATCCCCGCACTACAGGGAATAAAAGTTTGGTTGTCATCACAGTTCTCCATGAAGGACTTGGGTGAAGCATCCTATATCCTAGGGATGAAGATCTATAGGGATAGATCTAAAAGGATGCTTGGGTTATCCCAGTCCATGTACATAGATACTGTGCTGAAGAGGTTCAGCATGGAGAATTTCAAGAAGGGCTATCTACCGATAGGCCAGGGAATTTTTCTCTCTAAGAAGGATTGTCCGACAACTCTTGAAGAGAGAGAGCGTGTAAGTAGAGTCCCATATGCTTCACCCGTGGGATCTATCATGTACGCCATGACATGTACAAGACCAGATGTGGCATACTTACTAGGAGTAGTGAGTAGATACCAATCTGATCCTGGAGAAAATCACTGGAAAGTGGTTAAAGCCATCCTTAAGTATTTGAGAAATACTAAGGACCAATGGTTGGTTTATAGCGAGTCAGATCTGAAACTTGTGGGGGTTCACAGACTCCAGCTTTCAATCTGACCATGATGACAGCAGGAGCGTGTCGGGTTATATCTTTACTCTGAATGGTGGAGCAATCTGCTGGAAGAGTTCCAAACAGCATACTGTGGCAGACTCTGTTTGTGAAGTGGAGTACATCGCAGCATCAGATGCCGCGAAGGAAGCTATGTGGCTGAGGAAATTCATCAACGAGCTCGGAGTAGCACCCTCCCTCGATGGTCCGGTCCTGCTCTACTGCGACAGCACTGGTGCCATAGCTTAGGCGAAGTAACCCAAAGCACATCAGCGGATGAAGCACATCTTGCGCCGCTTCCACCTGGTCCGGGAGATCGTGGATCGAGGTGACGTCGACCTACAGAAGATCGACGAAAAGGAGAACCTAGCCGACCCCTTTACTAAAGCCCTGGCGATAAAGGAGTTCGACAACCACAAGTCGAAGATGGGTATTAGATATTGTGCCGAGTGGCTTTAGGACAAGTGGAAGTTGTTGGAAAATGTGTCCCAAAAAGCCAATCGTCAAGCTGTTGACGGTTGAGCAACCAAGTATTGTAATTGATTTGTTAATAGATAAAATATATTTGGCATCTTCATCATAAGCTTTCATCTTCTAATGAACTCCGTTGTTATGATGAAGTCCTTAGGACTATTTAGATTCGATAAAGAGAGGATTTATCGATTAGTCCTTAAAACTGTTCACGACCAAATGATAGGCTGTTAATAAGGACGACAGCTTCTATCGAGCATAGGTCGCTGTAGGCCATATGGGTTGGTTGTCCTCTTAACCAAAGAGTGTGGAGACACTGGTATGGCATACAGGTGAGATGTAACGGTACATCGTCATTGAACGTGACCAACTCCAGAGTATTCTGCTGTCGAGAATGTCTCTGATGGGATATAGGTATAAGTGTCCCTTAGACTTGAGATCGCCTCAGTGACTTGCAAGCAACTCACTGTGCTTTGGTACTAGACTAACTGAATTTCTAATTCAGGGATGGAAAGCTTCTGGGCACAGTCAAGTACTTGCGAAGTCAGAGTGTGATCGAGATGAGATTGACCACTCCAAGAGTTAGAGAAGAATGAGTCGCTGTATTTCAATTTAGCAAAACCTTGGCCAGGGTAATCCATCAGATGGATTTGATATTTTGAAATACAATGTGGACAACCTGATCAGAGTTGACAGTTAAACTCTGGGGTGTCCTATGATCATTTTGGTCAAGGAGATGAATTATATGAAAACTATATCCGCATGGGTTCTAAGGATGTTGTTCTACACATTCGACCTATCCGATCGTCGGGTACCATTGCTAGATGGTCACTTCGATTGGTATAAAAATTTATTTCTATGCTACCAGCTTAAGTTCGAACCTATGAGGTCACACACATTAGAGTTCATGATCCGATCAGATGGTTGATCAATGATTAAGAATCGTTCTAGGGTTAAATGATCAATACGATTGACATTTAACCCAGTGCAAGTGTTGCAGGAGGATCTATTAGCAATTCGATTGCTGATTGGCTTAATTTGATTAAGCCAATGGGTTGAGATTAAGTATAATTAAATATAATTTAATTAAATTTGGTTTGGGCTTGATTGGATCAAGTCCAATTGGTTTATTGGATAAGCCAAGTGCAAGGAAAAACTAGTCCTAGTTCAACTAGGACTTGGGTCAATCTAATTTCTAATTTGATTAGAAAATTAAATTAGATTTAAATCTAATTTAATCTGATTAAATTAGATTCTTAATTGGGTTAAGACCTATTTTAATTGGGTTGATCTAATTTTGATTTGATTTGGTTTGAAAAACCAAATTAAAACAAGTCATAAGACAGAATCCTAGTAAGACTAGGATTCCACCTTGCACCACATAATCCTTCTCCACGCCCTCTCTCTTATTCAATGCCAATCTCCACTTATTTTGTGCGACAAAAGCCCTCTCCTAGATCTCTCCCAAGTTCACAAAAGGTCTCCTCTCTTCTTTCTTACATGGAAGGTGGTTTGGATCAAATCTAAAAGGAATAAGTTTGGATTTCGAATTCTATGAGATAGAGTTTTAGAAATCCAAAACTCTTTCAATTTTGCACCGAATTTATCCAATTTTTTTTTAGAATTTTCATGGATTTTAGGGTATACATTATGCACCCTTTTCTGGTGATCCATACACAAAAATATGAAGGAGGTGCTCAAGAGTTGGGCATCCCTTAACTTGCCATGTTTGGATAAGCCTTGACTAGGTGTTTGACCTAGACAAGGACTCTATTATATCTCTCTATATAAAATGAGTTTCTTCATGAAACTTTAGAGAAAGATAGATATTTGAGAGACCTTTGTGCCATCCAAAAATCAGAGAGAAATACCTTTAGATCGTGGAGATATAAAAGATGCAAGTTTGGATGTCTAGAGAGAAAAATGTGAAGAAGAAGAGGGTCTTCTTCTAGGGTTTTTGTTTTCATATCTTTCCTCCCTCCATCTTGAGTTTTCTGAGAGTGTCTCAGATCTGAAACTCCTCCTTCTACTTTCTATCTTTGGAAGAGTCCAAATCAAGAAGAAGGAGGCACCTGATCAACCATCAAAGAAGAATCAGCGCAGTACTAGCATACTGTGCTGATTTCCTGAAGCAGGACTTCTGATCGAGATTCGCGGGCTCGTGTGGACGACTCCTAGAGGCCGGATGCGTGTGCGGCTTGCAACATCATCCTCAAGCCCAGATCAACAAGGTTAGAACATCTAACTTGCAAGGTAATAGATCTGATCTATTGTTTAATACATACATTAGATGTAGTATAGAAACATGTTGATATGATCAACATGTAGTTCATGCTATATTTATATATTTTAATTTTTGATTTAATACTATGTAATAATCATGTAATAGAATCTTAAATCTAGAAATTTTCTAATTTTAAAAAATAAATTTTGATTTATTTTAGTCTTCCGCTATATGATCTTAAAAAAGTTTCAAGATCTAACCCTGAAACCCTAGATCTGGTTCCTACAATTGGTATCAGAGCCAGGTTCTTTATTACATGATTATTGATATATGCTTAGATTATTTTTTAGATTATATATAATTTATAATCTGATTATTAAATCTAAAATTAAAATTTTAGATCAATCACAAACTGCAAGGTTGTCCTGCTGCAAGGTTTACCCCTTACAGTGCAAAGGTTGTCCTAGTTTGTGTAGATCTATCTTTAATCATAAATTTGTTAGATATGATCTAGATTAAATTTATAATTTATTAGATTTAAAAGATGTTTAAATCTGAAATAAAATCTCTTTGTTAATAATTTTTGTGCAAAGAAATTGTTTAAAGT
The DNA here is from genome assembly GCF_000442705.2 of Elaeis guineensis. Classification (NCBI taxonomy): domain Eukaryota; kingdom Viridiplantae; phylum Streptophyta; class Magnoliopsida; order Arecales; family Arecaceae; genus Elaeis; species Elaeis guineensis. The sequence goes on along the minus strand of NC_026006.2, from coordinate 27,642,776 downwards.
TGAAATTGTTTCAATTACATGAACCTATTTAGATTAGATCTAAAGTAGTTTCATGTTTATTTCACTTGCATCTTGATTATGAATCAAACATGCAATATGGTTGGTAGAATCATATTGTAAAATTATTTTATAAATATGAAAATTATTTTTTGAAAAGCCAAACCCAACCCTCAGCCCAAAACTTAATTAAGAATTAAGAAGTTGTTTGAATAGGTTCTAGGATTGTGAATTGAAGAACCTAAGACACAAACCATAACACATTGGGTTAATGGGTTAGCGGGAATTAGGTCCATTAATTGGGTTAGACCTATGGTTAGATTGAAGATGGACTAAATTAGAGAATTGACTAAATCTAATCAATTGTTGTCTTAGATTAGGTCAAGGATTCTCTAGATCAATTACAATAGTTGTAGTTGGTCAAGTCCATGTCTTTAACGAGAACCAAATGGACTTGATGTAGAAACCAGATCTAGGATTTCAGGATTAGATCTTGAAACTTTTTCAAGATCATACAGCGGAAGACTAAAATAAATCAAAATTTATTTTTTAAGATCAAAAAATCCCTAGATCTAAGATCCTATTACATGATTATTACATGACATTAAATCAGAAATTAAAATATATAAATATAGCATGAACTACATGTTGATCATGTCAACATGTTTCTATACTACATCTAATGTATGTATTAAACAATAGATCAGATCTATTACCTTGCAAGTTAGATGTTCTAACCTTGCTGATCTGGGCTTGAGGATGATATTGCAAGCCGCACACGCATCCGACCTCTAGGAGTCATCCACACGAGCCCACGAATCTCGATCAGAAGTCCTGCTTCAGGAAATCAGCACAGTATGCTAGTACTGCGCTGATCCTTCTTTGATGGTTGATCAGGAGCCTCCTTCTTCTTGATTTGGACTCTTCCAAAGATAAAAAGTAGAAGGAGGAGTTTCAGATCTGAGACACTCTCAGGAAACTCAAGATGGAAGGACGAAAGAAATGAAAATAAAAACCCTAGAAGAAGACCCTCTTCTTCTTCACGTTTTTCTCTCTAGACACCCCAACTTGCATTTTTTATATATCCATGACCCAAAGGTATTTCTCTCTGATTTTTGGATGGCAGAAAGGTCTCTCAAATATCTATCTCTCCCTAAAATTTCACAAAGAAACTCATCTTATATAGAGAGATATGATAGAGTCCTTGTCTAGGTCAAACACCTAGTCAAGGCTTATCCAAACATGGCAAGTTAAGGGACGCCCAACTCTTGCGCACCTCCTCCATATTTTCGTGCATAGATCATCAGCAAAGGGTTCACAATGTAAACCCTAAAGGCCATGAAAATTCCAAAAAAAAATTTGGATAAATTCGGTGCAAAATTGAAAGAGTTTTGGATTTCTAAAACTCTATCTCATAGAATTCAAAATCCAAACTTATTCCTTTTAGATTTGATCCAAACCACCTTCCATGTAAGAAAGAAGAGAAGAGACCTTTTGTGAACGTGAGAGAGATCTGGGAGAGGGCTTTTGTCGCACAAAATAAGTGAAGATTGGCGTTGAATAAGAGAGAGGGCGTGGAGAAGGCTTATGTGGCGCAAGGTGGAATCCTAGTCCTACTAGGATTCTGTCTCATGACTTGTTTTAATTTGGTTTCCCAAACCAAATCAAATCAAAATTAGATCAACCCAATTAAAATAGATTTTAATCCAATTAAGAACCTAATTTAATCAGATTAAATTATATTTAAATCTGATTTAATTTTCTAATCAAATTAGAAATTAGATTGACCCAAGTCCTAGTTGAACTAGGACTAGTTTTTCCTTGCACTTGGCTTATCCAATAAACCAATTGGACTTGATCCAATCAAGCCCAAACTAAATCTAATTAAATCATATTTAATTAGACTTAATCTCAGCCCATTGGCTTAATTAAATTAAGCCAATTAGCAATCAAATTGCTAATCGATCCTCCTGCAACACTTGCACTGGGTTAAATATCAATTGTATTGATCATCTAACCCTAGAACGATTCTTAATCGTTGATCATCCATCTGATCAGATCATGAACTCTAATGTGTGTGACCTCATAGGTCCGAACCTAAGCCGGTAGTATAGGAACAAATTCCTATACCAATCGAAGTGACCATCTAGCAATGGTACCCGACGACCGGATAGGTCGAATGTGTAGAACAACATCCTTAGAACCCATGCGGATATAGTTTTCATATAATTCATCCCCTTGACCAAAATGATCATAGGACACCCCAGAGCTCAACTGTCAACTCTGATCAGGTTGTCCACATTGTATTTCAAAATATCAAATCCATCTGATGGATTACCCTGGCCAAGGTTTTGCTAAATTGAAATATAGCGACTCATTCTTCTCCAACTCTTGGAGTGGTCAAACCCATCTCTATCACACTCTGACTTCGCAAGTATTTGACTGTGCCCAAAAGCCTTCCATCCCTAAATTAGAAATTCAGTTAGTCCAGTACCAAAGCACAGTGAGTTGCTTGCAAGTCACTGAGGCGATCTCAAGTCTAAGGGACACTTATACCTATATCCCATCAGAGACATTCTCGACAGCAGAATGCTCTGGAGTTGGTCACGTTCAATGATGATGTACCCTTACATCTCACCTGTATGCCATACCAGTGTCTCCACACTCTTTGGTTAAGAGGTCAACCAACCCATATGGCCTACAGCGACCTATGCTCGATAGAAGCTGTCGTCCTTATTAACAGCCTATCATTTGGTCGTGAATAATTTTAAGGACTAATCGATAAATCCTCTCTTTATCGAATCTAAATAGTCCTAAGGACTTCATCATAACAACCGAGTTCATTAGAAGATGAAAGCTTATGATGAAAATATCAAATATATTTTATTTATTAACAAATCAATTACAATACTTGGTTGCTCAACCGTCAACAGCTTGACGATTGGCTTTTTGGGACACATTTCCCAACAACTCCCACTTGTCCTAAAGCCACTCGGCACAGTATCTAATACCCATCTTCGACTTGTGGTTGTCGAACTCCTTTATTGCCAAGGCTTTAGTGAAGGGGTCGGTTAGGTTCTCCTTTTCGTCGATCTTCTGAAGGTCGACGTCACCTCGATCCACGATCTCTCAGACCAGGTGGAAGCGGCGCAAGATGTGCTTCGTCTGCTGATGTGCTTTGGGTTATTTCGCCTGAGCTATGGCACCAGTGCTGTCGCAATAGAGCAGGACCGGACCATCGAAGGAGGGTGCTACTCTGAGCTCGTTGATGAATTTCCTCAGCCACACAACCTCCTTCGCGGCATCTGATGTTACGATATACTCCGCTTCACAAACAGAGTCTGCCACAGTATGCTGCTTGAAACTCTTCCAGCAGATGGCTCCACCATTCAGAGTAAAGATATAACCCGACACGCTCCTGCTGTCATCATGGTCAGATTGGAAGCTGGAGTCTGTGAACCCCACAAGTTTTAGATCTGACTCGCCATAAACCAACCATTGGTCCTTAGTATTTCTCAAATACTTAAGGATGGCTTTAACCACTTTCCAGTGGTTTTCTCCAGGATCAGATTGGTATCTACTCACTACTCCTAGTGAGTATGCCACATCTGGCCTTGTACATATCATGGCGTACATGATAGATCCCACGGCTGAAGCATATGAAACTCTACTCATATACTCTCTCTCTTCAGGAGTTGTCGGACAATCCTTCTTAGAGAGAGAAATTCCTTGGCCTATCGGTAGATAGCCCTTCTTGGAATTCTCCATGCTGAACCTCTTCAGCACAGTGTCTATGTACATGGACTGGGATAACCCAAGCATCCTTTTAGATCTATCCCTATAGATCTTCATCCCTAGGATGTAGGATGCTTCACCCAAGTTCTCCATGGAGAACTGTGATGACAACCAAACTTTTATTCCCTGTAGTGCGGGGATGTCATTCCCGATTAAGAGAATGTCATCCACGTACAAGACAAGGAATACCACAACTGGACCATTTGCCCATTTATAGATGCAGGGCTCTTCTCCATTCTTAATGAAGCCATATGTTTTGATCACCTTATCAAAATGCATGTTCCAACTCCGAGAAGCTTGCTTCAATCCATAAATGGATCTCTGAAGCTTGCACACCTTGGACTCATCTGTGGATGTAAACCCCTCAGGTTGTATCATATACACCTCTTCGGTCAGCTCTCCATTCAGAAAAGCTATCTTTACATCCATCTGCCAGATCTCATAATCTAGATGGGCAGCTATTGCAAGCATTATCCGAATAGATTTGAGCATTGCCACAGGAGAAAATATCTCGTCATAGTCAATACCATAACGTTGACGATACCCCTTGGCAACCAGACGGGCTTTATAGGTCTCCACCTTTCCGTCTGCGCCCCTCTTCCTTTTGAAGACCCATTTACACCCAATGGATTTAACGCCTTCAGGTGGGTCAACCAATGTCCATACATCGTTGACCTTCATGGACTCCATTTCGGATTTCATGGCTTCAAGCCATTTCTCGGAATCAGGTCTCTGCATTGCATCCATATAGGTGATCGGATCCTCATTATTCTCATCAAGTTCGATGGGATCACCGTCCTGGACCAAGAAACTGTAGTATCTGTCCGGCTGACGCGGTACTCTACCGGATCGCCTTAATGGTGCAGGTATATTGGGCTCCGGATGTGATCTAATCATATCTGACTCAGGTTCAGCTATTGGTGTCGGTCCTTCTACCTGTTGAACTTAATCAAGTTCAACCTTAGAGGCAACGGTTCCTTCACTAAGGAACTCCTTTTCTAAAAAGATTGCCGTAAGGCTGACGAACACCTTTTGTTCATCAGCATGGTAGAAAAAATATCCTTTTATCTCTTTGGGGTACCCTATGAATGAGTATTTGTCAGACCTAGGTCCAAGTTTGTCTGTGACTAATCGTTTGACATAGGCCGGGCACCCCCAGACCCTAAGGTGTGAAAGTGCTGGCTTATGTCCCGTCCATATCTCATATGGAGTCTTAATTACAGACTTACTTGGAACCCTATTTAACAGATAACAGGCCGATTCGAGTGCATATCCCCAGAAGGATATCGGCAAGCTAGCAAAACCCATCATGGATCGGACCATGTCTAACAGAGTCCGATTCCTCCTTTCAGACACACCATTATGCTGTGGTGTTCCTGGAGGAGTCCATTGGGAGAGAATCCCATTCTCTCCTAGATATGTGAGAAATTCACTAGAAAGGTACTCTCCTCCTCGATCAGATCGAAGAATTTTAATACTCTTCTCAGTTTGTTTTTCTACTTCACTTCGGAATCGTTTGAACATTTCAAATGAATCCGACTTATGTTTCATCAGATAGACATATCCATATCGAGATAGGTCATCCGTGAAAGTTATGAAGTAGAAATATCCACCTCTAGCACTGGTGCTCATGGGCCCGCATACATCAGTATGTACTAGGCCCAAGGGCTCAGTAGCTCTCTCACCTTTTCCAGTAAAAAGTGACTTGATCATTTTATCAAGAAGACAAGACTCACAGGTTGGAAGTGATTCACAATCACTAACTTCGAGGATTCCCTCTTGAGTCAACCTGCTTATTCTGTTCTTGTTTATATGACCTAGCCTACAGTGCCATAAGTAGATATCTGACACACTACCTAATCTAGGGTGCTTGCCAGTAGAATAGACTCTTATCAGGCTTGACCTTTTTGGTTTGGCTCTGCACTGATGTCCTAGTCTGAACTTGCACCTTCTTTACTTTCTTCTTCTTGTTCTTCTTCCCTTTCTCAAAAGGTCGAGAACCAGAAGACGAACCTCCCACTGAGTTCACCGACTCCTTGAGGAGTTGGTGATCCTTCTCAAAGTTCTGAAGCAACCCCAGTAACCCGTGGTAGTTCTCTTCAGGCTTTGTCATTCTATAATGAGTGAGGAATGGGAGATAAGTCTTGGGCAACGAGTTCAGTATTGCATCTTTCCCAAGCTGCTCATGCAAGGAAAAGCCGAGCTTGCTCAATCGTTCCATCAGCTCGATCATGTACAATACATGATCAGTGACTGAGACACCATCCCGCATTTTGGCGTTGAAGATGGCACAACTAGTCTTGTACCTCTCTACATCATCGGGTGTGCCAAAGGCATCCTCCAACACTTGAAGCATGTCCTTTGGCTGAGCCGTCTCGAATCTGTGACTGAACTCGTCGCTCATAGCAGCCAGCATGATACAGCGCACCGTGGTCCGGTCACTGAGCCACTTCTGGTAAGTGTCTCTGACTGTTCCACGTGCATTGACAGCTAGCTCCTCAGGTGCAGGATCCATTATCACATATAGGATCTGTTCATGCTTTAGGACTATCTTCAACTTTCGGTACCAGCTACCGAAATTGGGTCCCACCAACTTATCATTGTCCAACAATGATAGGAGCGATAGGGAAGTGGCCATATCTGCACAAAAGAAAACCATAACCTAATTAGTAATTGATTCTTTAAACCTAAAGATTTGGACTTTAATCAAAAGGTTTCTCCCACTATTTTATTCGAATTGGTAGCCTCTACCTTCAATTCGAGGAATTACCCTAATTCCTTAGCGGGTACTAGAATCCACTTAGACTGCACACAAGCCCAACTTTGGTTGGCCAACCCATGTACATCTAAGGGTAGGTTCATAACCAATTGTTTCTCTAAACAATTTCTAGTAATTTTAATTTTGCCCCAGAAACCTAATCAGTAGGCTTTGGCCTCCACTGTAAGGATCCAGTTAGGTCCAACCATTAACATGATCATACTTGGTGTATCTAACCAACGAATGATTAAGCCCAACTTTGGTTGGCTCACCTAACCACCATTAGAGAGACACTTCCAAGTCGTCATATGATGAGTGATAATTTCATTAGTCAACAAGCACCAGGCCTTTGGGTCTGCAATGATTATTGAGTTAATGGACTCATTATCAAACACCTTAATGGGAGGCTATGACTCAGTTATCTCCATAACTTTATCATTTTAAGGACCTAATAATTTTAGAGGATTTAAATAATATAGAGGATGAAGTCAGATGAACCAGCTTATCATGATCCTCCCACTGGCTTCACCAAGTCAGCTTAAGGGAGACCATTAAAGGGGCTGGTCTAGGAGCACCTAAATCAGTCACACTGATTTACCTAGCTAACATGGGTCAGCTCGAATAGTCAAGTGATCCGGTCAAAATATAATTTCACCAAGAGGTCAGGTAAGTTCGATCAGTGGGAGGGTCTGCCAAAGCTTGCCTTAGACACCATCAGAAATGGTCAGGTAAGCGGGCTCCCAATTAAAAACCACCAGTCTGGTTTACCTTAGACACCAACTGGTTTAATTAGTTTCGATTAGATCAACCTAACAGTTCGTGCTAGACCGCTTAGCCAAGAATCAAGTCCATTTGGTTCTCGTTAAAGACATGGACTTGACCAACTACAACTATTGTAATTGATCTAGAGAATCCTTGACCTAATCTAAGACAATAATTGATTAGATTTAATCAATTCTCTAATTAAGTCCATCTTTAATCTAACCATAGGTCTAACCCAATTAATGGACCTAATTCCCACTAACCCATTAACCCAATGTGTTATGATTTGTGTCTTAGGTTCTTCAATTCACAATCCTAGAACCTAATCAAACAACTTCTTAATTCTTAATTAAGTTTTGGGCTGAGGGTTGGGTTCGGCTTTTCAAAAAATAATTTTCATATTTGTAAAATAATTTTACAATATGATTCTACCAACCATATTGTATGTTTGATTCATAATCAAGATGCAAGTGAAATAAACATGAAACTACTTTAGATCTAATCTAAACAGGTTCATGTAATTGAAACAATTTCAACTTTAAATAATTTCTTTGCACAAAAATTATTAACAAAGAGATTTTATTTCAGATTTAAATATCTTTTAAATCTAATAAATCATAAATTTAATCTAGATCATATCTAACAAATTTATGATTAAAGATAGATCTACACAAACTAGGACAACCTTTGCACTGTAAGGGGTAAACCTTACAGCAGGACAACCTTGCAGTTTGTGATTGATCTAAAATTTTAATTTTAGATTTAATAATCAGATTATAAATTAGATCTAATCTAAAAATAATCTAAGCATGTATAAATAATCATGTAATAAAGAACCTAGGCTCTGATACCAATTGTAGGAACCAGATCTAGGGTTTCAGGGTTAGATCTTGAAACTTTTTCAAGATCATACAGTGGAAGACTAAAATAAATCAAAATTTATTTTCTAAGATTAGAAAATCCCTAGATCTAAGATTCTATTACATGATTATTACATGACATTAAATCAGAAATTAAAATATATAAATATAGCATGAACTACATGTTGATCATATCAACATGTTTCTATACTACATCTAATGTATGTATTAAACAATAGATCAGATCTATTACCTTGCAAGTTAGATGTTCTAACCTTGCTGATCTGGGCTTGAGGATGATGTTGCAAGCCGCACATGCATCCGGCCTCTAGGAGTCATCCACACGAGCCCACGAATCTCGATCAGAAGTCCTGCTTCAGGAAATCAGCACAGTATGCTAGTACTGCGCTGATCCTTCTTTGATGGTTGATCAGGTGCCTCCTTCTTCTTGATTTGGACACTTCCAAAGATGAAAAGTAGAAGGAGGAGTTTTAGATCTGTGACACTCTCAGAAAACTCAAGATGGAAGGAGGAAAGATATGAAAATAAAAACCCTAGAAGAAGACCCTCTTCTTCTTCACGTTTTTCTCTCTAGACACCCAAACTAGTGTCTTTTATATCTCCACGACCCAAAGGTATTTCTCTCTGATTTTTGGTTGGAGAAAAGGTCTCTCAAATATATATCTCCTCCTAAAATTTTACAAAGAAACTCATCTTATATAGAGAGATATGATAGAGTCCTTGTCTAGGTCAAACACCTAGTCAAGGCTTATCCAAACATGGCAAGTTAAGGGACGCCCAACTTTTGAGCACCTCCTCCATATTTTCGTGCATGGATCACCAGAAAAGGGTTCATAATGTAAACCCTAAAGGCCATGAAAATTCCAAAAAAAAATTTGGATAAATTCGGTGCAAAATTGAAAGAGTTTTGGATTTCTAAAACTCTATCTCATAGAATTCAAAATCCAAACTTCTTCCTTTTAGATTTGATCCAAACCACCTTCCATGTAAGAAAGAAGAGAAGAGACCTTATGTGAACGTGAGAGAGATCTGGGAGAGGGATTTTGTCACACAAAATAAGTGGAGATTGGCGTTGAATAAGAGAGAGGGCGTGGAGAAGGCTTATGTGGCGCAAGGTGGAATCCTAGTCCTACTAGGATTCTGTCTCATGACTTGTTTTAATCTGGTTTCCCAAACCAAATCAAATCAAAATTAGATCAACCCAATTAAAATAGGCCTTAACCCAATTAATAATCTAATTTAATCAGATTAAATTATATTTAAATCTGATTTTATTTTCTAATCAAATTAAAAATTAGATTGACCCAAGTCCTAGTTGAACTAGGACTAGTTTTTCCTTGCACTTGGCTTATCCAATAAACCAATTGGACTTGATCCAATCAAGCCCAAACCAAATCTAATTAAATCATATTTAATTAGACTTAATCTCAGCCCATTGGCTTAATCAAATTAAGCCAATTAGCAATCGAATTGCTAATCGATCCTCCTGCAACACTTGCACTGGGTTAAATATCAATCGTATTGATCATCTAACCCTAGAACGATTCTTAATCGTTGATCATCCATCTGATCGGATCATGAACTCTAATGTGTGTGACCTCATAGGTCCGAACCTAAGCTGGTAGCATAGGAACAAATTCTTATACCAATCGAAGTGACCATCTAGCAATGGTACCCGACGACCGGATAGGTCGAATGTGTAGAACAACATCCTTAGAACCCATGCGGATATAGTTTTCATATAATTCATCCCCTTGACCAAAATGATCATAGGACACCCCAGAGCTCAACTGTCAACTCTGATCAGGTTGTCCATATTGTATTTCAAAATATCAAATCCATCTAATGGATTACTCTGGCCAAGGTTTTGCTAAATTGAAATACAGCGACTCATTCTTCTCCAACTCTTGGAGTGGTCAATCCCATCTCGATCACACTCTGACTTCACAAGTACTTGACTGTGCCCAGAAGCCTTCCGTCCCTGAATTAGAAATTCAGTTAGTCCAGTACCAAAGCACAGTGAGTTGCTTGCAAGTCACTGAGGCGATCTCAAGTCTAAGGGACACTTATACCTATATCCCATCAGAGACATTCTCGACAGTAGAATGCTCTGGAGTTGGTCACGTTCAATGATGATGTACCCTTACATCTCATCTGTATGCCATACCAGTGTCTCCACACTCTTTGGTTAAGAGGACAGCCAACCCATATGGCCTACAGCGACCTATGCTCGATAGAAGCTGTCGTCCTTATTAACAGCCTATCATTTGGTCGTAAACAATTTTAAGGACTAATCGGTAAATCCTCTCTTTATCGAATCTAAATAGTCCTAAGGACTTCATCATAACAACAGAGTTCATTAAAAGATGAAAGCTTATGATGAAAATGCCAAATATATTTTATTTATTAACAAATCAATTACAATACTTGGTTGCTCAACCGTCAACAGCTTGACGATTGGCTTTTTGGGACACATTTCCCAACACTTGATTCTTGGCTAAGCGGTCTAGCATGAACTGTTAGGTTGATCTAATCGAAACTAATTAAACCAGTTGGTGTCTAAGGTAAACTAGATCGGTGGTTTTTAATTGGGAGCCCGCTTACCTGGCCATTTCTGATGGTTTCTAAGGCAAGCTTTGGCAGACCCTCCCACTGATCGAACTTACCTGGCCTCTTGGTGAAATTATATTTTGATCGGATCACTTGACTATTCGAGCTGACCCATGTCAGCTAGGTAAATCAGTGTGACTGATTTAGGTGCTCCTAGACCAGTCCTTTTAATGGTCTCCCTTAAGCTGACTTGGTGAAGCCAGTGGGACGATCATGATAAGCTGGTTCATCTGACTTCATCCTCTATATTATTTAAATCCTATAAAATTATTAGGTCCTTAAAATGATAAAGTTATGGAGATAACTGAATCATAGCCTCCCATTAAGGTGTTTGATAATGAGTCCATTAACTCAATAATCATTGCAGACCCAAAGGCCTGGTGCTTGTTGACTAATGGAATTATCACTCATCATATGACGACTTGAAAGTGTCTCTCTAATGGTGGTTAGGTGAGCCAACCAAAGTTGGGCTTAATCATTCGTTGGTTAGATACACCATGTATGATCATGTTAATGGTTGGACCTAACTGGATCCTTACAGTGGAGGCCAAAGCCTACTGATTAGGTTTCTGGGGCAAAATTAAAATTACTAGAAATTATTTAGAGAAATAATTGGTTATGAACCTACTCCTAGATGTACATGGGTTGGCCAACCAAAGTTGGGCTTGTGTGCAGTCTAAGTGGATTCTACTCGCTAAGAAATTAGGGTAATTCCTCGAATTGGAGGTAGAGGCTACCAATTCGAATAAAATAGTGGGAGAAACCTTTTGATTAAAGTCCAAATCCTTAGGTTTAATGAGTCAATTACTAATTAGGTTATGGTTCTCCTTTGTGCAAATATGGCCACTTCCCTATCGCTCCGATCATTGTTGGACAATGATAAGTTGGTGGGATCCAACTTCGGTAGCTGGTACCGAAAGTTGAAGATAGTCTTGGAGCATGAACGGATCCTATATGTGATAATGGATCCTGCACCTGAGGAGCCAGTTGTCAATGCACGTGGAACAGTCAGAGACACTTACCAGAAGTGGCTCAGTGATCGGACTATGGTGCGTTGTATCATGCTGGCTACCATGAGCGACGAGTTCAGTCACAGATTCAAGATGGCTCAGCCAAAGGACATGCTTCAAGTGTTGGGGGATGCCTTTGGCACACCCGATGACGTGGAGAGGCACAAGACTAGTTGTGCCATCTTCAACGCCAAAATGCGGGATGGTGCCTCTGTCACTGATCATGTATTGTACATGATCGAGCTGATGGAATGATTGAGCAAGCTCGGCTTTCCCTTGCATGAGCAGCTTGGGAAAGATGTAATACTGAACTCGCTGCCCAAGTCTTATCTCCCATTCCTCACTCATTATAGAATGACAAAGCCTGAAGAGAACTACCATGGGTTATTGGGATTGCTTCAGAACTTTGAGAAGGATCACCAACTTTACAAGGAGTCGATGAACTTAGTGGGAGGTTCGTCTTCTGGTTCTCAACCTTTTAAGAAAGGAAAGAAGAATAAAAAGAAGAAAGTCAAGAAGGTGCAAGTTCAGGCTGGGACATCTGTGCAGAGTCAGACCAAAAAGATCAAACCTGATAAGAGTCTATTCTACTGGCAAGCACCCTAGGTTAGATAGTGTGTCAGATATCTACTTATGGCACTGTAGGCTAGGTCATATAAACAAGAACAGAATAAACAGGTTGACTCAAGAGGGAATCCTCAAATTCAGTGATTGTGAATCACTTCCAACCTGTGAATCCTGTCTTCTTGGTAAAATGACCAAGTCACCTTTTACTGGAAAAGGTGAGAGAGCTACTAAGCTCTTGGGCCTAGTACATACTGATGTATGCGGGCCCATGAGCACCAGTGCCAGAGGTGGAAATTTCTACTTCATAATTTTTACGGATGACCTATCCCGATATATGTCTATCTGATGAATCATAAGTTGGATTCATTTGAAATATTCAAACGATTCCGAAGTGAAGTAGAAAAATAAACTGGGAAGAGTATTAAAACTCTTCTATCTGATCGAGGAGGAGAATACCTTTCTAGTGAGTTCCTCACATATCTAAGAGAGAATGGGATTCTCTCGCAATGGACTCCTCCAAGAACACCACAGCATAATGGTGTGTTTGAAAGGAGGAATCAGACTCTGTTAGACATGGTCCGATCCATAATGGTTTTTTCTAGCTTGCTGATATCCTTCTGGGGATATGCACTCGAATCGGCCAGTTATCTGTTAAATAGGGTTCTAAGTAAGTCCGTAATTAAGACTCCGTATGAGATATGGACGGGACGTAAGCCAGCACTTTCACACCTTAGGGTCTGGAGGTGCCCGACCTATGTCAAACGATTAGTCACAGACAAACTTGGACCTAAGTCTGACAAATGCTCATTCATAGGGTACCCCAAAGAGACAAAAGGATATTTTTTCTACCATGCTGATGAACAAAAGGTGTTCGTCAGCCTTAAGGCAATCTTTTTAGAAAAGGAGTTCCTTGGTGAAGGAACCGTTGCCTCTAAGGTTGAACTTGATGAAGTTCAACAGGTAGAAGGACCGACACCAATAGCTAAACCTGAGTCGGATATGATTAGACTACAATTGTTGGGAAATATATCCCAAAAAGCCAATCGTCAAACTGTTGACGGTTGAGCAACCAAGTATTGTAATTGATTTGTTAATAAATAAAATATATTTGGTATTTTCATCATAAGCTTTCATCTTCTAATGAACTCCGTTATTATGATGAAGTCCTTAGGACTATTTAGATTCGATAAAAAGAAGATTTATTGATTAGTCCTTAAAACTGTTCACGACCAAATGATAGGCTGTTAATAAGGACAACAGCTTCTATCGAGCATAGGTCGCTGTAGGCCATATGGGTTGGTTGTCCTCTTAACCAAGGAGTGTGGAGACACTGGTATGGCATACAGGTGAGATGTAAGGGTACATCGTCATTGAACGTGACCAACTCCAGAGTATTCTGCTGTCGAGAATGTCTCTGATGGGATATAGGTATAAGTGTCCCTTAGACCTGAGATCGCCTCAGTGACTTGCAAGCAACTCACTGTGCTTTGGTACTGGACTAACTGAATTTCTAATTCAGGGACGGAAGGCTTCTGGGCACAGTCAAGTACTTGCGAAGTCAGAGTGTGATCAAGATAGGATTGACCACTCCAAGAGTTGGAGAAGAATGAGTCGCTGTATTTCAATTTAGAAAAACCTTGGCCAGGATAATCCATTAGATGGATTTGATATTTTGAAATACAATGTGGACAACCTGATCAGAGTTGACAGTTAAACTCTGGGGTATCCTATGATCATTTTGGTCAAGGGGATGAATTATATGAAAACTATATCCGCATGGGTTCTAAGGATGTTGTTCTACACATTCGACCTATCCGATCATCGGATACCATTGCTAGATGGTCACTTCGATTGGTATAGGAATTTATTCCTATGCTACCGGCTTAGGTTCGGACCTATGAGGTCACACACATTAGAGTTCATGATCCTATCGGATGGTTGATCAACGATTAAGAATCATTCTAGGGTTAAATGATCAATACGATTGACATTTAACCCAGTGCAAGTGTTGCAGGAGGATCTATTAGAAATTAAATTGACCCAAGTCCTAGTTGAACTAGGACTAGTTTTTCCTTGCACTTGGCTTATCCAATAAACCAATTGGACTTGATCCAATCAAGCCCAAACTAAATCTAATTAAATCATATTTAATTAGACTTAATCTCAACCCATTGGCTTAATCAAATTAAGCTAATCAGCAATCGAATTGCTAATAGATCCTCCTGCAACACTTGCACTGGGTTAAATGTCAATCGTATTGATCATTTAACCCTAGAACGATTCTTAATCGTTGATCAACCATCTGATCAGATCATGAACTCTAATGTGTGTGACCTCATAGGTCCAAACCTAAGCCGATAGCATAGGAATAAATTTCTATACCAATCGAAGTGACCATCTAGCAATGGTACCCGACGACCGGATAGATCAAATGTGTAGAACAACATCCTTAGAACCCATGCGGATATAGTTTTCATATAATTCATCCCCTTGACCAAAATGATCATAGGATACCCCAGAGTTTAACTGTCAACTCTGATCAGGTTGTCCACATTGTATTTCAAAATATCAAATCCATCTAATGGATTACCCTGGCCAAGGTTTTACTAAATTGAAATACAGCGACTCATTCTTCTCCAACTCTTGGAGTGGTCAATCCCATCTCGATCACACTCTGACTTTGCAAGTACTTGACTGTGCCCAGAAGCCTTCCGTCCCTGAATTAGAAATTCAGTTAGTCCAGTACCAAAGCACAGTGAGTTGCTTGCAAGTCACTGAGGCGATCTCAGGTCTAAGGGACACTTATACCTATATCCCATCAGAGACATTCTCGACAGCAGAATACTCTGGAGTTGGTCACGTTCAATGATGATGTACCCTTACATCTCACCTGTATGCCATACCAATGTCTCCACACTCCTTGGTTAAGAGGACAACCAACCCATATGGCCTACAGCGACCTATGCTCGATAGAAGCTGTTGTCCTTATTAACAGCCTATCATTTGATCGTGAACGATTTTAAGGACTAATCGATAAATCCTCTTTTTATCGAATCTAAATAGTCCTAAGGACTTCATCATAACAACAGAGTTCATTAGAAGATGAAAGCTTATGATGAAAATACCAAATATATTTTATTTATTAACAAATCAATTACAATACTTGGTTGCTCAACCGTCAACAGCTTGACGATTGACTTTTTGGGATACATTTCCCAACAACTCCCACTTGTCCTAAAGCCACTCAGCACAGTATCTAATACCCATCTTCGACTTGTGGTTGTCGAACTCCTTTATTACCAGGGCTTTAGTGAAGGGGTCGGCTAGGTTCTCCTTTTCGTCGATCTTCTGAAAGTCGACGTCACCTCGATCTACGATCTCTCGGACCAGGTGGAAGTGGTGCAAGATGTGCTTCGTCCGCTGATGTGCTTTGGGTTCCTTCACCTGAGCTATGGCACCAGTGCTGTCGTAGTAGAGCAGGACTGGACCATCGAGGGAGGGTGCTACTCCGAGCTCGTTGATGAATTTCCTCAGCCACACAGCTTCCTTCGCGGCATCCGATGCTGCGATGTACTCCGCTTCACAAACAGAGTCTGCCACAGTATGCTGCTTGGAACTCTTCCAGCAGATGGCTCCACCATTCAGAGTAAAGATATAACCCAACACACTCCTGTTGTCATCATGGTCAGATTGGAAGCTGGAGTCTGTGAACCCCACAAGTTTCAGATCTGACTCACCATAAACCAACTATTGGTCCTTAGTATTTCTCAAATACTTAAGGATGGCTTTAACCACTTTTCAGTGATTTTCTCCAGGATCAGATTGGTATCTACTCACTACTCCTAGTGAGTATGCCACATCTGGTCTTGTACATATCATGGCGTACATGATAGATCCCACGGCTGAAGCATATGGGACCCTACTCATACGCTCTCTCTTTTCAGGAGTTGTTGGACAATCCTTCTTAGAGAGAGAAATTCCTTAGCCTATCGGTAGATAGCCCTTCTTGAATTTCACCATACTGAACCTCTTCAGCATAGTGTCTATGTACATGGACTGGGATAACTCAAGCATCCTTTTAGATCTATCCCTATAGATCTTCATCCCTGGGATGTAGGATGCTTCACCCAAGTCCTTCATGGAGAACTATGATGACAACCAAACTTTTATTCCCTGTAGTGCGGGGATGTCATTCCCGATTAAGAGAATATCATCCACATACAAGATAAGGAATACCACAACTGGACCATTTGCCCATTTATAGATGCAGGGCTCTTCTCCATTCTTAATGAAGCCATACGTTTTGATCACCTTATCAAAATACATGTTCCAACTCTGAGAAGCTTGCTTCAATCCATAAATGGATCTCTGAAGCTTGCACATCTTGGACTCATCTGTGGATGTAAACCCCTCAAGTTGTATCATATACACCTCTTCGGTCAGCTCTCCATTCAGGAAAGCTGTCTTTACATCCATCTGCTAGATCTCATAATCTAGATGGACAGCTATTGCAAGCATTATCCGAATAGATTTGAGCATTGCCACAGGGGAAAATGTCTCGTCATAGTCAATACCATAACGTTGACGATACCCCTTGGCTACCAGACGGGCTTTATAGGTCTCCACCTTTCCGTCTGTGCCCCTCTTCCTTTTGAAGACCCATTTACACCCAATGGGTTTAATCCCTTCAGGTGGGTCAACCAATGTCCATACATCGTTGACCTTCATGGACTCTATTTCGGATTTCATGGCTTCAAGCCATTTCTCAAAATCAGGTCTCTGCATTGCATCCATATAGGTGATCGGATCCTCATTATTCTCATCAAGTTCGATGGGATCACCGTCTTGGACCAAGAAACCATAGTATCTATCCGGTTGATGCGGTACTCTACCGGATCACCTTAATGGTGCAGGTATATTGAGCTCCAGATCTGATCTAATTATATTTGACTCAGGTTCAGCTATTGGTGTCGGTCCTTCTACCTGTTGAACTTCATCAAGTTCAACCTTAGAGGCAATGGTTCCTTCACCAAGGAACTTCTTTTCTAAAAAGATTGCCTTAAGGCTGACGAACACCTTTTGTTCATCAGCATGGTAGAAAAAATATCCTTTTGTCTCTTTGGGGTACCTTATGAATGAGCATTTGTCAGACCTAGGTCCAAGTTTGTTTGTGACTAATCGTTTGACATAGGCCGGGCACCCCCAGACCCTAAGGTGTGAAAGTACTGGCTTACGTCCCGTCCATATCTCATATGGAGTCTTAATTACAGACTTACTTGGAACCCTATTTAACAGATAACAGGCCGATTCGAGTGCATATCCCCAGAAGGATATCGGCAAGCTAGCAAAACCCATCATGGATCGGACCATGTCTAACAGAATCCGATTCCTCCTTTCAGACACACCATTATGCTGTGGTGTTCCTGGAGGAGTCCATTGGGAGAGAATCCCATTCTCTCCTAGATATGTGAGAAATTCACTAGAAAGGTATTCTCCTCCTCGATCAGATCGAAGAGTTTTAATACTCTTTCCAGTTTATTTTTCTACTTCACTTCGGAATCGTTTGAACATTTCAAATGAATCTGACTTATATTTCATCAGATAGACATATCCATATCGGGATGGGTCATCCGTGAAAATTATGAAGTAGAAATATCCACCTCTAGCACTGGTGCTCATGGGCCCGCATACATCAGTATGTACTAGGCCCAAGAGCTTAGTAGCTCTCTCACCTTTTCCAGTAAAACGTGACTTGGTCATTTTACCAAGAAGACAGGACTCACAGGTTGGAAGTGATTCACAATCACTGACTTCGAGAATTTCCTCTTGAGTCAACCTGTTTATTCTATTCTTGTTTATATGACCTAGCCTACAGTGCCATAAGTAGATATCTGACACACTATCTAATCTAGGGTGCTTGCCAGTAGAATAGACTCTTATCAGGCTTGATCTTTTTGGTCTGGCTCTGCACTGATGTCCCAGCCTGAACTTGCACCTTCTTGACTTTCTTCTTCTTGTTCTTCTTCCCTTTCTCAAAGGGTCGAGAACCAGAAGACGATCCTCCCACTAAGTTCACCGACTCCTTGAGGAGTTGGTGATCCTTCTCAAAGTTCTGAAGCAACCTCAGTAACCCATGATAGTTTACTTCAGGCTTTGTCATTCTATAATGAGTGAGGAATGGGAGATAAGACTTGGGCAGCGAGTTCAGTATTGCATCTTTCTCAAGCTGCTCATGCAAGGGAAAGTTGAGCTTGCTCAATCGTTCCATCAGCTCGATCATGTACAATACATGATCAGTGACAGAGGCACCATCTCGCATTTTGGTATTGAAGATGGCACAACCAGTCTTGTACCTCTCCACGTCATCGGGTGTGCCAAAGGCATCCTCCAACACTTGAAGCATGTCCTTTAGCTGAGCCGTCTCAAATCTGCGACTGAACTCGTTGCTCATAGCAGCCAACATGATACAGCGCACCATGGTCCGGTCACTGAGCCACTTCCGGTAAGTGTCTCTGACTGTTCCACTTGCATTGACAGCTGGCTCCTCAGGTGCAGGATCCATTATCACATATAGGATCCGTTCATGCTCTAGGACTATCTTCAACTTTCGGTACTAGCTACCGAAGTTGGATCCCACCAACTTATCATTGTCCAACAATGATCGGAGCGATAGGGAAGTGGCCATATTTGCATAAAGAAGAACCATAACCTAATTAGTAATTAATTCATTAAACCTAAAGATTTGGACTTTAATCAAAAGGTTTCTCCCACTATTTTATTCGAATTGGTAGCCTCTACCTCCAACTCGAGAAATTACCCTAATTCCTTAGCGGGTACTAGAATCCGCTTAGACTGCACACAAGCCCAACTTTGGTTGGCCAACCCATGTACATCTAGGGGTAGGTTCATAACCAATTGTTTCTCTAAACAATTTTTAGTAATTTTAATTTTGCCCCAGAAACCTAATCAGTAGGCTTTGGCCTCCACTGTAAGGATCCAGTTAGGTCCAACCATTAACATGATCATACATGGTGTATCTAACCAATGAATGATTAAGCCCAACTTTGGTTGGCTCACCTAACCACCATTAGAGAGACACTTCCAAGTCGTCATATGATGAGTGATAATTCCATTAGTCAACAAGCACCAGGCTTTTGGGTCTGCAATGATTATTGAGTTAATAGACTCATTATCAAACACCTTAATGGGAGGCTATGATTCAGTTATCTCCATAACTTTATCATTTTAAGGATCTAATAATTTTAGAGGATTTAAATAATATAGAAGATGAAGTCAGATGAACCAGCTTATCATGATCCTCCCACTGGCTTCACCAAGTCAGCTTAAGGGAGACCAGGGCTGGTCTAGGAGCACCTAAATCAGTCACACTGATTTACCTAGCTGACATGGGTCAGCTCGAATAGTCAAGTGATCCGATCAAAACATAATTTCATCAAGAGGCCAGGTAAGTTCGATCAGTGGGAGGGTCTGCCAAAGCTTGCCTTAGACACCATCAGAAATGGCCAGATAAGCGGGCTCCCAATTAAAAACCACCGATCTGGTTTACCTTAGATACCAACTGGTTTAATTAGTTTCGATTAGATCAACCTAACAGTTCGTGCTAGACCGCTTAGCCAAGAATCAAGTCCATTTGGTTTTCGTTAAAGACATGGACTTGACCAACTACAACTATTGTAATTGATCTAGAGAATCCTTGACCTAATCTAAGACAACAATTGATTAGATTTAGTCAATTCTCTAATTAAGTCCATCTTCAATCTAACCATAGGTCTAACCCAATTAATGGACCTAATTTCCGCTAACCCATTAACCCAATGTGTTATGGTTTGTGTCTTAGGTTCTTCAATTCACAATCCTAGAACCTATTCACAATCCTAATTTTTTATGCATTGTCATGTCGAGCATTTCAAGCTCTTCAATATCCTTGATCATTGATCATGGACAAACTGCCCATCACGTAACTCATGCACTGTGTGACTCTGATCATCTCATAACTATTACAGATGAATCAGCATGTCATTAGCAGTCTATATGTCCTTAAGCATCCATTGAATTTCATCAACTATGAAGTCCAATTTATAGCGCTTAACCTAATTGCCAATGTCCAATCATTTGTCAAGCATAGCTCGTTGACTATGGATTGGATATGTTAGATGTGTGCCCTAGATGCCAGATTGGCTGACACATTCTTGTACAAATGTGAGGACAAATTTATAATTTTGACTATAAATGAATAAAAGGGTTATTCTACTATCACATTGTGTACATTATATCTGTGATACATCCTTTGAGTTAGTAGGAATGTTAATTCATATTTTCAAGAGTTGAAAATTTAAGGCATGAATTTACATAACTAACTCATAAATAGCTCCTGACCATAGGATCATCACGAGGATGGTGATCGATCCGGAAGGTTGGTGTACGATCACTTTCTTAGGGTAGATGAGTCTTGAGTCTACGGTGTGGAGACACCAGAGTGAGAGTACAAGTATTCATTGAGAACAAGAGTACTGAGCATGACCACCTCGAGCAGTCATAAGGAAGTCTACCTTCTCGTCGATGACTAGCTCGATGCTGCAGCTGTGTGTCTAGTTCTTTGATCTGAGGTGTATCGATAGTTCACCTTGAGTATGTTATAGTTTGACTACACCATAACTCGAGCTCCTAACCATTCAGAATCATAAGGTGTATGTTGGCTGTAGCATATTCATTGTAGGAACCAAATTGCACCAAGATGGGATCTATCAACCTCGATAGATATGAGGAGTAGTCCTATGATGATCGAAAGATTGAGTTCTTAAGCCCATGGCCATGGCAGAGTGAAATAATGGAAAAGAGTTTTCCATTAAGATTTCATATCGGACTCAGATCGATCGATTGATTCATATGACTGATGTTGGGTTTGACGAATTTACCTTAACTCTAATTCAGTCGGGACTCATGATAGAAGAACTCAATCACATAGGTAGCTACACTGAGAGGTTCATCTTCATTCCTGATAGGTTGCCACCATATACTGTTAGGTATCACTGCTAAATTTTGGGAGCAATTAGAATGATATTGATGATCGATCATTCTAAATTATCTGAATCAGAAGAGTTCTGGTCCATCGAAAGGAGTTTCGATGATGTCGATGATGAGATCATGACATGTCTCATTACCATACAGAAATGAACCTAACTGAGTTACACAAATAAGAGTTAGGGTCTGGATGTCATCAATTGAGCTAGCCCAGTTCGATTGATTTGGATTAGATCCAATTAGGTTCAAGAAAATCATGCTAGCACACGATTGAGCCTAGCTTTCTCCTCGTGTAATCTTTTCTATCTCGACTGAGTCAAATATGATTTGACTCACCCAAAGAACCTTGAGAAGGGCTTTCTCAATCTGACTAAAGCCAGTCTAGCTTAGAAAAGTCTTATCTTAATTTATGAGATGAATTTAAGACAACACCTGCTAATTCCTGTCACCTGCCATTTCCATTTTAGGACATCAGTCAAATATTGACCCATGGACCTTGGACTGAAGGCCACTTGGCAAGAGGTCATTGGAGAGTTTTTGTAGAGTGTCCACCTGCTAATTTTACCCTCAAAGTGGGCACCATAATCAGATATGGCGTGCGCCCCAAATGGATAAGGATAGAGTCCCATGAGATGAGGACTCTATGCCTCGATCGACTCAAACTGTTGGGCGCCAATCTCACTGTGTTTATCCAGTGTTGGTGCCAACAGTAGGAGGGTTTGGTGGGGTTCTTATCTGATATGATCAGATAATATTACTCCACCAATTAGAATTTTTTTAAAATTAATTAAAATTTTCTAATTGGTCGAATGATGTGGCACTGCATGGCACAGCAGGGTCTATTTAAACCCTATTTGTGCCTAAGGTTTAGAGAATCTACTCAATACCCAGAAAAAACATGAAACCCCTCCACTTCTCCATGCCCCCTCTGGTCCTCTCTCTCCCCTCTTCATGTCCAAGAAGTTGGGTGTCCATCTGGTGCTTGTCCAAGGCGTGGTGGCTTCCTGATTAGAAGGCTGCAGGGATTTGTCGAGAAGCTGCTGCTCCAGCTTCAGAAGATCTTCCAGATCAGATCCAGATCTGATTTTTGGAGTAAAGATTCATGAGGAGAAGTTGATCTAGATCCTACTTGAGTGGATATTGGTAGAGGCCAGATGACTGTATGGCTATTTTAGAACCTCAGGCATTGCTGCGATCATCTACAGGGTAATCTAGTTACCCTAGAGGTATTTCTCTATTTCTCATGATTTTAGATTTAATTTTAGATTAAATATTAGATAATAAGAATCAAATCTAATAGACCTTAGATCTAACATAAAGTAGAATAATTTTTTTTAAAAAATATTTCGCCCCAGATCTCATTAGATCTAGAAGATCCTACAAAGAAAAAGGCGATTTTTCCTTCAACCGATATCAAAGCCAGGTTGATGGCTCTATTTTAGATCTAATTTTTATTTTTATTTATCTGATATTAATAAATTTTAGATATCATATCAGATATGATTGGATCTAAAATTAAAAAATTTAAAATTAAATCTAAGTAGATCTAACATGTATGAGATGCATGACTAGACTAGGAATAATTTAAACTATGAATAGTCTTGAAGTTTTATATTTTAATATGATTAAAATATAAATTAGATCTAATTTATTCTTTAATTTTTTGATATTATAAATATTATATTTAGATCAAAAAATAAAAAATAAAATTTAATTAATTCATAAGATTGATCTGCTTCATGCCTAGACTAGTTGTAGAATTATTCTAGTAACTGTCTAGAATAGATTTTATATTGAATAGTTCAATTTAAATCTTATTTTTTAGATGTTACATGTGATGTATCAGATCTGAAAGCATGCTAATTAGATCAAATTTTAATACATGAGATGTATGCAAAGCACGTATAAGTTAGATCTAAAATTATATATGTGATATATAACTTAGATCTAACTAGTTTTGTAGTTAAATTAATATTTCTGATTAAGATATTCCTCATGACTGTCCGGTCATAAGAATAAAGTAGGGTTTAAGATCCTCTCCTCCCATTCATTGGGGTGTTCTTATGGCATGTAGGAGTGCTGCGCATTCATCCTTAATCAGAAATCAAACTTACTTTTCTGCAAAATTCTATATCCTGAAATCCTAAGATTTATTTTACATATTTTATTTATGAATCCAAGACTTAATTAATGAATTAAGCTTATGAAATTAAATTAGGTCTAAAATTGAGAATTTTAGATCTAAGTTATTTTTATAAAATTGGGTTCGGACTTGGATAGCTCAATTAGGTCTAGCGGTTGATCAAACCGAATCAAAAGTTGGTTAGGTGGGATCATGAAAACTAATAATTGACCAGTCTAATAGGATTAAGTCTAGGTCAAGGTCAAATCATATTTAGATGTGATTCGATCAAGTTAAAACCTAATTTGGCTCAATGGTTGAGCCTGGATTATAGGCTAACCCAATTGATTCTGGTTCGATAATTTGGTGTCTAAGGTAAGTTGGGCAGATGCGACCGAATGGCTTTTAATTGGGAGCTACTCAACTCGAATGCGTTCTTGTCAAGTTAATGGCATATCCCTCCCACCGGTTTTACTTACCTGGCCATATGTTCGACCCAGTTCTGATTTGAGATGGCTAACAATTTGAGCTAGCCCATGTCACAAGGTTAGTCATAATTGTTGTGACTATATCAAGTCAAGTTTAATGAGACCTAAATCAAAACTTCCTAAGAAAACATTAAATCTAAGGTCTTACACCATTATGGATGTTCGGGCCCTTCCCGGGGTTGATTGATCTCGACTGGTTACAGTGGCTCAGTTGCACCAGGAAGATGCAACCATGTCCATTAGGCATTGGATGCTACGGATTAGAGGATGGATGGTGCTCAATATTTCAGATACGGTGAGGGACCCACTTAGGAATCTAGTTCGTGCAAATGGTGGATTTGACTTAACTAAGGATTGGAGTAATATTCCGGGCATGGTGAGCTTCATGAATTAGAGATCAAGTTTTGGGTGCATCATGATTAGAGAATCATTGGACAAGAGTTGCACACTCATCGGTTGATCCATCACCAATAACTATTTGGTGAGGTGGTGAGCCAGTCAGTGAGACTGCATCACCCACTAGAAATCACTAATCACGGAGATTTTCACATCTCTACCTAGGAAGTGTAGGGATCTGAAAAAATAGTGGGAGCCTAATTTATTTAAAAATAAAACTCTTAAACAAATTGGTTAAGTATGATTATAAAATCTAACTAAAAACTCTTGACTCTCTACAGAAAATATGTCTGCGTCCAACCCCTTGACCAAAATACTAGACACCCACATATTGACTGGACCCAATTTCAAGAACTGGTTAAGAAACTACATAATTATTCTGGATTCTGAGAAACTGACTCATGTCTTGGATCAGGATCCACCTGCCATGCCAGCACATCCGACTACTGAACAGAGAGCGTCTCTGAAAAAGTGAACGGATGAAGATAACAAAGCCAGGTACTACATGTTGGGTACAATGTCTGATGACTTACAGTGCCAGCATGAGAATATTATGACTACTCACCAAATGTTGGCTCACCGACAAGAGTTGTTTGGTGAACAAAGTCACACAGCCAAGTATCAAGTCTGCCAAAGATATTTTAAGGCTAAAATACGTGATGGACAGTCAGTCCAAGATCATTATTTGACAATGATCAAGGACCTTGAGGAGCTTGAAAAGCTCAATATCATCTTAGACAAAGATTTTTAGATTGATGTGATCCTTCAATCCTTGTCCGATGCATATGGTTAGTTCATCATAAACTTTCATATGCATAAGATACAGTGTACCTTGGCTGAGTTAATGAACATGTTGGTTACGGCTGAGCTTTTTTTGAAGAGTTCAAAAGGCTCAGTCCTTACTGTGGAGCGGACTTCTTCCAAGAGAAAGTCTTTTGGAAAGAAGAAAAAGTCTGTGAAGAAGCAGAAGGTGGATGGAAAAAAAAAGAAGACGGAATCGAAAAAGAAGGCTGATGAAAAGGAAAAATATTTCTATTGTAATTCAGACGGCCATTAGAAATAGAACTGTCCTCAGTACCTGGCCACCCTAAAGAACAAGAAGGATGGTCCTTCTAGAGGTATGCTCGTTATAGAATCTAATCTTATGGTTTCCTCTGCATCCAGTTGGGTACTTGACTCTGGTTCTAGTGCTCATTTTTACACTTCTATGCAGGGTCTTGAGGAGAGTAGGAAGCTGAGGGATGGAGATATGATCCTACGCATCAGGAATGGAGCAAGAGTTGCTGCTATGGCCATGGGAACCTACCCTCTGTGATTACCATTAGGATTAGATTTAGTTCTTAGAGATTGTTATTATGTGCCTGCAGCAAGCAGGAATTTGATTTTTATTTCATATTTAGCACAAGAAGGCTATGTGATTAGCTTTCATAAGAACCATTGTAACATATTTTATGAAAATAATAAAGTTGCAAATGATTTTCTTATTAATGGTCTCTATCAGCTACATATTGATGTATTTGTATTTCATATCGAGCAAAATGTGAATGTCATGGGAATTAAAAGGCCTAGAGATAGTCTAAATGATAGGTATCTGTGGCACCTAAGGTTAGGTCATATAGCGAGCGAAAGACAGGGTTAACAAATTGGAGAAATCTGGGCTATTGAGTCCGTTGACTTTCGAGTCATATCCAGTTTGTGAATCATGCCTTCAAGGCAAAATGATCAAGCTCCCTTTTGTGGGACATGGGGAAAGGGCCACAGACCTACTTGCCCTAGTACATACAGATGTGTGCGGTCTATTTGATGTGCCGGCTAGAGGCAACTATGTCTACTTCATTACCTTGACCGATGATATGTCTAGGTATGGGTATGTATTTCTAATGAAACACAAGTCTGAAGCTTTTGAAAAGTTTAAAGAATTTAAGCATGAGGTAGAAAAATAAACAGGAAAGCCCATTAAGGTTCTTCAATTAGATCGAGGAGGTGAATACCTTAGTCGGAAGTTTCTAGACTATCTTAAGGACAATGGCATAGTCTCTCAAAGGACTCCACCTGGAATGCCACAACTCAACGGGGTTTTAGAACGGAGGAATCAGACCCTATTAGATATGGTCCGTTCTATGATGAGCTTCACAGACCTCCCTGAGTTTCTTTGAGGACATTGTCTCATGATAGCAATATATGTATTGAATAGGATTTTCTCTAAAACTATTTCTACCACACCGTATAAGATATGGCATGGTAAGAAGCCAAGTTTGAGTCATCTCAGAATTTGGGGTTATCCGGCTCATGTCAAGAGATAGCAGGCGGACAAGTTAGAGTTCAGATCTTTTAGAGCTCGATTCATAGGATATCCTAAAGAGTCATTAGGATACTATTTCTATATTCTGAAAGATCACAATGTGATTGTGAATCGACATATTTTTTTTTGAAAAATAGTTTATTCAATATGGTGGATCGGAAGAATAATTAAGCTCAAGGAGAATGTCTCCCAAGAGCAACGAGCTAAAGAACCTGAGGAACCCAATCAATTAGAACCAGTCCTAATACAACCTCTTCTACCTCGTAGATCGACTAGGATTTTTCATCCTCTTGAAAGGTACTTAGGTACTATACAAGAGGAAGTAGAGAAAATATTTCTCACGAAAAATGAAGCTCATGGTGATGACCTCAAGACCTATGACGAGGTGATATCAGATATCGACTCCGAGAAATAGTTAGAGGCAATGAGATCAGAAATTGACTTGATGCACTCAAACCAAGTCTGGACCTTGGTAGATCTACCTAAAGATATTGTACCTATTAGGTGTAAATGGATCTTCAAAAGAAAGATAGGTGCAAATGGGAATGTGGAGACATTCAAGGCTAGGCTCGTAGCGAAAGGTTATAGTTAGTGCAAAGGCATTGACTATCAGGATACCTTTTCGCCCGTAGCCATGCTAAAATCCATCCGCACATTGCTTACTGTTGCAGCCTATTTCGATTATGAAATATGGCAGATAGACGTGAAAATGGCATTCTTAAATGGATATCTTGAGGAAGATATCTATATGGAACAGCCACTTGATTTCACATCCAGTGATGATGATCACAAGATCTGCAAGCTGCAAAGGTCCATTTATGGACTTAAGCAAGCATCTTGGAGCTGGAATACTCGTTTGAATGATGTGATCAAAATGTTTGGTTTCATCAAGAACAAGGAGGAACCATGTGTATTCAAGAAGGTCAGTGGGAGTGTAGTTGTCTTCCTCGTACTGTACGTTGATGACATCCTCCTAATTAGAAATGATATTTTCATATTGACCTCAGTCAAAATATGGTTGTCTAAGGAGTTCTTTATGAAAGATCTAGGAGAAGCATCCTTTATACTGGGTATTAAGGTTTATAGAGATAGACCAAATAGGATGCTGGGACTTTCACAGAAGATGTACATAGAGGAGGTGCTAAAAAGGTTTAGCATGGAAAACTTCAAAAGAGGTTTAGTACCTTTTAGACATGACATTCATCTCTCCAAGAAGATGTGCCCTAGCACACCTGAGGAGATTGAACGCATGAGCAAGATCCCTTATGCTTCGGCAATAGGGAGCCTCATGTATGCCATGCTATGTACACAACCTGATATAGCCCATGCTGTGAGTGTCACAAGTAGATATCAGTCGAATCCAGGCGTAGAGCACTAGACTTCTGTGAAATGTATCCTTAAGTACTTGAGAAGGACTAAGGATATGTTTCTAGTCTTTGGAAATGGAGAACTCCAGGTTCAGAGATTTATAGACTCAGATTTTATGTCTGATATAGATGATCGAAAGTCGACATCTGGGAGTCTGTTCATTTGCAACGGTGATGCAGTTAGCTGGAAGACTTCCAAGCAAATGGTGATTACTGATTCCACCATGGAGACAGAGTATATTGCTACATCGGAAGCTACGAAGGAGGTATTCTGGTACAAGAAGTTTACTGTAGAGCTTGGAGTGATGTCATCGGATGCCATCCCTCTTTACTGTGACAATAATGGTGCCATAGCTCTAGCTAAGGAGTCAAGGTCTCACCAGAAGTCCAAGCATATCGAGCGACGATTCCATCTGATCCGTGATTACCTCAAAAAAGGTTATGTCGAGGTTAAGAAAGCTGACTCCACAGACAATGTGACAGACCCACCTTGAGAAGATGGGACTTAGATATATAGCCAATTGGCATTAGGTCAAGTGGGAGTTTGTTAGATGTGTGCCCTAGATGCCAGATTGGCTGACACATTCCTGTACAAATATGAGGAAAAATTTATAATTTTGACTATAAATGAATAAAAAGGTTATTCTACTATCATATTGTATACATTATGTCTGTGATACATCCTTTGAGTTAGTAGGAATGTTAATTCATATTTTCAAGAGTTGAAAATTTAAGGCATGAATTTACATAACTAACTCATAAACAGCTCCTGACCATAGGATCATCACGAGGATGGTGATCGATCTGGAAGGTTGGTGTACGATCGCTTTCTTAGGATAGATGAGTCTTGAGTCTACGGTGTGGAGACACCGAGTGAGAGTACAGGTATTCATTGAGAATAAAAGTACTGAGCATAACCACCTCAAGCAGTCATAAGGAAGTCTACCTTCTCGTCGATGACTAGCTCGATGCTGTAGCTGTGTGTCTAATTCTTTGACCTGAGGTGCATCAACAGTTCACCTTGAGTGTGTTATAGTTTGACTACACCATAACTCGATCTTCTAGCCATTCAGAACTCTGAGGTGTATGTTGGCTATAGCATATTCATTGTAGAAACCAGATTGCACCAAGATGGGATCTATCAACCTCGGTAGATAAGAGGAGTAGTCCTATGATGATCGAAAGATCGAGTCCTTAAGTCCATGGTCATGGCAGAGTGAAATAATGAAAAAAAATTTTCCATTAAGGTTTCACATCAGATTCGGATCGGTCGATTAATTCATATGACTGATGTTGGGTTTGACGAGTTTACCTTAACTCTAATTTAGTCAGAAATCATGATAGAAGAATTCAATCACACAGGTAGCTGCACCGAGAGGTTCGTCTTCATTTCTGATGGGTTGCCACCATATACTGCTAGGTGTCACTGGTGAATTTTGAGAGCAATTAGAATGATATTGATGATCGATCATTCTAAATTGTCTGAATCAGAAGAGTTCTGGTCCATCGAAAGGAGTTTCGATGATGTCGATGATGAGATCACGACATATCTCATTACCATATAGAAATGAACCTAACTAGCTTACATAAATAATAGTTAGGGTCTGGATGTCATCAATTGAGCTAGCCCAATTCGATTGATTTGGATTAGATCCAATTAGGTTCAAAGAAATCGTGCTAGCACACGATTGACCCTAACTTTCTCCTCGTGTAATCTTTTCTATCTCTACTGAGCCAAATATGATTTGACTCACCCAGAGAATCTTGAGAAAGTTTCTCTCAGTCTGACTGGAGCTAGTCCAGTTCAAAACAGTCTTATCTTAATTCATGAGATAAATTTAAGACAACACCTGCTAATTCCTGTCACCTGCCATTTCCGTTTTAGGACATCGATCAAATGTTGACCCATGGACCTTGGACTGAAGGCCACTTGGCAAGAGGTCATTGGAGAGTTTTTGTAGAGTATCCACCTACTAATTTTACCCTCAAAGTGGATGCCATAATCAGATATGGCGTGCACCCCAAATGGATAAGGATAGAGTCCCATGAGATGAGGACTCTATGCCTCGATCGACTCAAACTGTTGGGCGCCAATCTCACTGTGTTTATCCAGTGTTGGTGCCAACAGTAGGAGGGTTTGTGGGGTTCTTATCTGATATGATCAGATGACATCACTCCACTAATCAAAATTTTTTCAAAATTAATTAAAATTTTTTGATTGATCGAATGATGTGGCACTGCATGGCACAGCAGGGTCTATTTAAACCCTGTCTGCGCCTAAGGTTTAGAGAATCTGCTCAATACCCAGCAAAAATATGAACCCCCTCCACTTATCCATATCTCCTCTAGTTCTCTCTCTCCCCTCTTCACTTTCAAGAAGTTGGGCATCCATCTGGTGCTTGTCCAAGGCGTGGTGGCTTCCTGATTAGAAGGCTACAGGGATTTATCGAGAAGCTGCTGCTTCAGCTTCAGAAGATCTTTTGAAGATCTTCCAGATCAGATCCAGATCTAATTTTTGGAGCAAAGATTTGTAAGGAAAAGATGATCTAGATCCTACTTGAGTGGATACTGGCAGAGGCCAGGCGACTGCGTGGCTATTTTAGAACCTCGGGCATTACTGCGATCATTTACAGGATAATCTAGTTACCCTAGAGGTATTTCTCTATTTCTTATGATTTTAGATTTAATTTTAGATTAAATATTAGATAATAAGAATTAAATCTAATAGATCTTAGATTTGAAATAAAGTAGGATAATTTTTTTCAAAAAATATTTCACCCTAGATCTCATTAGATCTGAAAGATCCTACAAGGAAAAAGGCAATTTTTTCTTCAATTGATATCAGAGCCAAGTTGATGGCTCTATTTCAGATCTAATTTAGATCTAATTTTTATTTTTATTTATCTAATATTAATAAATTTTAAATTTCATATCAGATATGATTGGATCTAAAATTAAAAAATTTAAAATTAAATCTAAGTAGATCTAACATGTATGAGATGCATGACTAGACTAGAAATAGTTTAAACTATGAATAGTCTTGAAGTTTTATATTTTAATATGATTAAAATATAAATTAGATCTAATTTATTTTTTAATTTTTTGATGTTATAAATATTATATTCAGATCAAAAAATAAAAAATAAAATTTAATTAATTCATAAGATTGATCTGCTGCATGCTTAGACTAGTTGTAGAATTGTTCTAATAATTGTCTAGAATAGATTTTATATTGAATAGTTTAATTTAAATCTTATTTTTTAGATGTTATATATGATGTATCAGATCTGAAAACATGCTAATTAGATCAGATTTTAATACATGAGATGTATGCAAAGCATGTATAAGTTAGATCTGAAATTATATATGTAATATGTAACTTAGATCTAACTAATTTTATAATTAAATTAATATTTCTGATTAAGGTGTTCCTTATGGCCGTCCGATCATAAGAACAAAGTAGAGTTTAAGACCTTCTCCTCCCATTCAATGGGGTATTCTTATGGCGTATAGGGGTGCGTGCGTTCATCCTTATCAGAAATCAAACTTATTTTTTTGCAAAATCCTAGATCCTGAAATCCTAGAATTTATTTTACATATTTTATTTATGAACCCAAGACTTAATTAATGAATTAAGCTTATAAAATTAAATTAGATCTAAAATTGAGAATTTCAGATCTAAGTCATTTTCATAAAATTGAGTTCGGACTTGGGTAGCTCAATTAGGTCTAGCGGTTGATCAAATCGAATCAAAAATTGGATAGGTGGGATCATGAAAGCTAATAATTGATCAGCCTCATAGGATTAAGTCTAGGTTAAGGTCGAATCACATTTAGATGTGACTCGATCAAGTTAAGACCTAATTTGGCTCAGTGGTTAGAGCCTGGATTGTAGGCTAACCCAATTGATTCTGGTTCGACAATTTGGTGTCTAAGGTAAGTTAGGCAGATGCGATCGAATAGTTTTTAATTGAGAGCTACTTGACTCGAATGCATTCTTATCAAGTTAATGGCATATCCCTCCCACCGATCTCACTTACTTGGCCATATGTGTCGACCTAGTTCTGATTTGAGGTGGCTAACAATTCGAACTAGCCCATGTCACTAGGTTAGTCATAATTGTTATGACTATGTCAAGTCAAGTTTAATGAGATCTAAATCAAATCTCCCTAAAAAAATATTAAGTCTAAGGTCTTCCACCATTGTGGATGTGCGGGCCCTTTCTGGAGTTGATTGTTCTCGACTGGTTACAGTGGCTCAGTTGCACCGGAAAGATGCAACCATGTCCATTAGGCATTGGATGCTACGGATTAGAGGATGGATTGTGCTCAATATTCCAGATACGGTGAGGGACCCAATCAGAAATCTAGTTCGTGCAAATGGTGGGTCTGACTTAACTAAAGATTGGAGCAATATTTCGGGCACGAAAAGCTTCATGAATTAGAGACCAAATTTTGGGTGCACCATGATTAGAGAATCATTGGACAAGAGTTGTTCACTCATCGGTTGAGCCATCACCAATAACTATTAGGTGAGGTGGTGAGCTAGTCGGTGAGACCGTATCACCCACTAGAAATCACTAATCATGAAGATTTTCACATCTCTACCTAGGGAGTGTAGGGATCTGAAAAAATAATGGGTGCCTAATTTGTTTAAAAATGAAACTCCTAAACAAATTGATTACGTCTGATTATAAAATCTAACTAGAAACTCTTGACTCTCTACAAGAAACATGTCTGCATCCAACCCCCTGATCAAAATACTAGACACCCACAGATTGACTGTACCCAATTTTAAGGACTGGTTAAGGAACTACAAAATTATTCTGGGTTCCGAGAAACTGACTCATGTCTTGGACCAGGACCCACCTGCCATGCCAGCACGTCCGACAGCTAAATAGAGAGCGTCTCTGAAAAAATGGATGGATGAAGATAACAAAGCCAGGTACTACATGTTGGGTGCAATGTTTGATGACTTGTAGTGCCAGCATGAGAATATTATAACTACCCGCCAAATGTTGGCTCACCTATCTCCTAGAATCAAATCGATTTCGATTTCAGTTCTAATTTGAATAGAATTGAGTTAATTAAGCTCATAATTTATTTGGGTCTGATTTAGGTTAGCCAAATGTTGGCACCTAATTGAATTCCTCTTATTTGGTTTGGCCTAATTGGATTGGGTTAGCTTTGACTTGGTGTTATGGATAGATATGGACTAAAGAGTCCATGTGGTTATGGACTCTTAACCAAACACCCATGCCACCTTATTTTTGAGTTTTTCCATGACCTAAAGAGCTAAATGGCACCTCCAATATAAGCCCTCGGATGGCATGAGGTGCTGATCTGTGGTGGAGAAGGAGGGCACTACAAATTGTTGCTACGCGACTCTTCAGAAACACCGATAAAAGACCACATAGACTCCTTCTGCTTTAAGTCTCTTAGGTGCCACTTATATCAGATAATCTTCTGATTTTTATACATTCAAGAAAAGAGTTTTCATGTGTAAAAATCTGAAAATAATCTGGTTAACGAAAAGATGCTTATCACATCTTTTATTGGACGCGCACGGTGAAGGAAAAATCGCCTTTTTCCTTGTAGGATCTTCCAGATTTCATCAAATCTGGGGCGGAATAATTTAAAAAAAAAATTATCCTATATTTATTTCAAATTTAAATCTCTAGATCTAATTTTATTATCTGATATTAATTCTAAAATAAATTTAAAAGTATGAGAAAATATGAAATATCTTAAGGATAATCTGATTACCCTGTAGATGATCGCAGCAAGCCTGAGGTTCTGATTTAGCCACGCAATCTTCTGGACTCTACCAGTATCCACTTGAGTAAGATCTAGATTATCTTATCCTCATGAATCTCTGCTCCAAAAATTAGAACTAAATCTGATTAGAAAGATCTTCAAAAGTCTTTCTGAATTTGGAGCAGCAGCTTGATGAAGAACTCCTGCAGCCTTCCTGTTCAAGGCATCACCACACCTTGATCTTGCATTAGATGGATGCCCAACTCCTTGGGCATGAAGAGGAGAGGGAGGAATTTAGATGGGACATGGAGAAGAGGAGGGGGGGGCATCTTTGATGGGTTTGGCACAATCATAAGGAACCCTAGGCGCAGACAGGTTTATATAGACCCCGTTGTGCTATGCAGTGCCACATCATTCAACCAATCAAAAAATTTTAATAAATCTGAAAAAATTTTGATTAGTGGAGTGATGTCATCTGATCACATCAGATAAAAACCCAAGCCTCTCTCCAAGAGTTGGCACCAACATTGGATAAGCACAATCATGTTGGTGCCAAAGAGTCCATGTTGATCGAATCAACTTCCATCCTTATCCACTTGGGGCACCCTCTTTATCCAATTGGGCTCATGCTATAATTTGATTATGGCACCTAATTTGATGTTGATTTGGCATGTGGACACTCCACAAAAATCCTTCAATGAGCTCTTGCTAAGTGGCCTTCAATTTAAGACCCATATGTCAATTTTTGACTGATGTCCTAAAATGAAATTGGCAGGTGATAGAAATTAGCAGGTGCTTGTCTTAAATTCATCTCATGAATTAAGATAAACCTTTTTTAAGCTGGACAAGCTTCATTTAGACTAAGAGAAACCTTCTCAAGGTTCTCTGGGTGAATCAAATCACATTTGGCTCAATCGAGATAGAAAAGCTTACATGAAGAGAAAATTAGGCTCAGTCGTGTGCTAGCACGATATTCTTGAACCTAATTGGATCTAATACAAATCAATTGGGCTAGCCCAATTGATGACATCCAGATCCTAACCCTTATTAGTGTGACCCAGTTAGGTTCAATTCCGTATGGTAATGAGACATGTCATGATCGACATCATCGAAACTCCTTTCGATGGATCAGAACTCTTCTGATCATATAATTAGAATGATCGATCATTAAGATCATTTTAATTAATCTCAAAATTCACCAGTAACACCTAGCAGTATATGGTGGTAACCCATCAGAACTGAAGATGAACCTCTCCGTGCAGCTACCTGTGTGATTGAGTTCCTCTATCATGAGTTCCGACTGAATTAGGGTTAAGGTGAACTCATCAAACCCAACATCAGTCATATGAATCAATCGATCGATCCGAATTCGATGTGAAACTTCAATGAAAAACTCTTTTCCATTATTTCACACTGCCATGGCCATGGGCTTAAGGACTCGATCTTTCGATCACCATAGGACTACTCCTCTCATCTACCGAGGTTGATAGATCCCATCTTGGTGCGACCTAGTTCCTACAATGAAAATACTATAGCCAACATACACCTCAGGGTTTCGAATGGCTAAGAGACCGAGTTATGGTGTAGTCAAACTATAACACACTCAAGGTAAACTGTCGATGCATCTCAGGTCAAAGAACTAGACACACAACTGCAGCATCGAGCTAGTCATCGATGAGAAGGTAGACTTCCTTATGACTGCTCGAGGTGGTCACGCTCAGTACTCTCATTCTCAATGAATACCTGTACTCTCATTTCAGTGTCTCCACACTGTAGACTCAAGACATATCTATCCTAAGGAAGCGATCGTACACCAACCTTTCAGATCGATCACCATCCTCGTGATGATCCTATGGTCAGGAGCTGTTTATGAGTTAGTTATGTAAATTCATACCTTAAATTTTTAACTCTTGAAAATATGAATTGATATTCCTACTAACTCAAAGGATGTATCACAGACACAATGTACATAATGTGATAGAAGAATTACCCATTTATTGATTTATAGTCAAAATTATAAATTTGCCCTTAGATTTGTACGAGAATGTGTTAGCCAATCTGGCATCTAGGGCACACATCTAACAAACTCCCACTTGACCTAATGCCAATTGGCTACATATCTAAGTCCCATCTTCTCAAAGTAGGCTTCGATTTTTTGCTGGCCTAATGGCTTTGTCAGTAGGTCTGCCACATTGTCTGTGGAGTCGACTCTCTTAATCTCGACATAACTTTTTTCGAGGTAATCACGGATCAGATGGAATCGTCACTCGATATGCTTGGACTTTTGGTGAGACCTTGGCTCCTTAGCTAGGGCTATGGCACCATTATTGTCGTAGTAAAGAGGGATAGCATCCAATGACATCACTCCAAGCTCCGCGGCAAATTTTTTATATAAAAATGCCTCCTTTGCAGCTTCTGATGCAGCAATATACTCTGCCTCCATGGTGGAATCAGCAATCACCATTTGCTTGAAACTCTTCCAGCTAACTGCACCACTATTGCAAATGAACAGACTCCCAGATGTCGACTTTCGATCATCTATATCAGACATAAAATCTGAGTCTGTATATCCCTGAATCTAGAGTTCTCCATTCCCAAAGACTAGAAACATATCCTTAGTTTTTCTTAAGTACTTATGGATACATTTCACAGAAGTCCAGTGCTCTTCACCTGGATTCGACTAATATCTGCTTGTGACACTCACAGCATGGGCTATATCAGGTCGTGTACATAGCATGGCATACATGAGGCTCCCTATTGCCGAAGCATAAGGGATTTTGCTCATGCGTTCAATCTCCTCAGGTGTGCTAGGGCACATCTTCTTAGAGAGATGAATGCCATGTCTAAAAGGTACTAAATCTAACAAACTCCCACTTGACCTAATGCCAATTGGCTACATATCTAAGTTCCATCTTCTCAAAGTAGGCTTCGATTTTTTGCTGGCCTAATGGCTTTGTCAGTAGGTCTGCCACATTGTCTGTGGAGTCGACTCTCTTAATCTCGACATAACTTTTTTCGAGGTAATCACGGATCAGATGGAATCGCCACTCGATATGCTTGGACTTTTGGTGAGACCTTGGCTCCTTAGCTAGGGCTATGGCACCATTATTATCGTAGTAAAGAGGGATAGCATCCAATGACATCACTCCAAGCTCCGCGGCAAATTTTTTATATAAAAATGCCTCCTTTGCAGCTTCTGATGCAGCAATATACTCTGCCTCCATGGTGGAATCAGCAATCACCATTTGCTTGAAACTCTTTCAGCTAACTGCACCACTATTGCAAATGAACAGACTCCCAGATGTCGACTTTCGATCATCTATATCAGACATAAAATCTGAGTCTGTATATCCCTGAATCTAGAGTTCTCCATTCCCAAAGACTAGAAACATATCCTTAGAAGCATTTCGACTCA
Organism: Elaeis guineensis; assembly: GCF_000442705.2. Lineage (NCBI taxonomy): Eukaryota > Viridiplantae > Streptophyta > Magnoliopsida > Arecales > Arecaceae > Elaeis > Elaeis guineensis. The sequence goes on along the minus strand of NC_026006.2, from coordinate 27,605,509 downwards.
CAATTACATTGTGGTCTTCCAGAATATAGAAATAATATCCTAATGACTCTTTAGGATATCCTATGAATCGAGCTCTAAAAGACCTGAACTCTAACTTGTCCGCCTGCTGTCTCTTGACATGAGTCGGACAATCTCAAATTCTGAGATGATTCAGACTTGGCTTCTTACCATGCCATATCTCATATGGTGTGGTAGGAACGGTTTTAGATGAAATCCTATTCAGTACATATATTACTGTCATGAGACAATATCTCCAAAGAAACTCAGGGAGGTCCGTGAAGCTCATCATGGAACGGACCATATCTAATAGGGTCTGGTTTCTCTATTCTGAAACCCCATTGAGTTGTGGCGTTCCAGGTGGAGTCCATTAAGAGACTATACCATTATCCTTAAGATAGTCTAAGAACTCCCGACTAAGGTATTCACCTTCTCGATCTGATCAAAGAATCTTAATGGACTTTCCTGTTTATTTTTCTACTTCATGTCTGAATATTTTGAACCTTTCAAAGGCTTCAGACTTGTGTTTCATTAGAAATACATATCCGTACCTAGACATATCATCAGTAAAGGTAATGAAGTAGACATAGTTGCCTCTAGCCAGCACATCAAATGGGCCACACACATCCGTATGTACTAGGGCAAGTAGGTCTGTGGCCCTTTTCCCATATCCTACAAAAGGGAGTTTGGTCATTTTGCCTTGAAAGCATGATTCACAAATTGGATATGACTCGAAAGTCAACGGACTCAACAGTCTGAATTTCTCCAATTTGTTAACCCTGTCTTTCGCTATATGTCCTAGCCTTAGGTGCCACAGATACCTATCATTTAGACTATCTTTAGGCCTTTTAATTTCTATGGCATTCATATTTTTCTTGATATTAAATACAGATACATCAATATGTAGCAGATAGAGGCTGTTAATAAGAAAACCATTTGCAACTTTATTATTTTCATAAAATATGTTACAATGGTCCTTATGAAAGCTAATCACATAGCCTTCTTGTGCTAAACATGAAACAGAAATTAAATTTTTGCTTGCTGTAGGCACATAATAACAATCTTTAAGAAATAAATCTAATCCTATCGGTAATCGCAAAGGGTAGGTTCCCACGGCCACAGAAGCAACTCTTGCTCTATTCCCGATGCATAGGATTATTTCCCCATCCCTTAGCCTCCTGCTCTTCTCAAGACCCTGCATAGAAGTACACAAATGAGCACTAGAACCAGAGTCAAGCACCCAACTGGATGTAGAAGAAACCATAAGATTAGATTCTAAAATGAGCATATCTCCAGAAGGACCATCCTTCTTATTTTTCAGGGTGGCCAGGTACTGAGGATAGTTTCACTTCCAATGGCCATCTGATTGGCAGTGGAAATATTTTTCCTTTTCTACAGTCTTTTTCTTCGGTTCTGTCTTTTTCTTCTTTTCATCCACCTTCTGCTTCTTCACAGACTTTTTTTTCTTTCCAAAAAACTTTTTCTTGGAAGAAGTTCACTCCACAGTGAGAACTGAGCCTTTTGAACCCTTCATAGAAAGCTCAACCGTAACCAGTATGTTCATTAACTCGGTCAAGGTACACTGCATCTTATCCATATGAAAGTTCATGATGAACTGATCATATGCATCAGACAAGGATTGAAGGATCACATCAATCTGAAAATCCTTGTCTAAGATGACACGGAGCTTCTCAAGCTCCTCAAGATCCTTGATCATTGTCAAACAATGATCTTGGACTGACTACCCATCATGCATTTTAGCCTTAAAAAGTCTTTGACAGACTTGATACTTGGCTGCACGACTTTGTTCACCAAACAACTCTTGTAGATGAGCCAACATTTGGCGGGTAGTCAACATATTCTCATGTTGGTGCTGCAAGTCATCAGACATTGCACCCAACATGTAGTACCTTGCTTTGTTATCATCATCCGTCCACTTTTTCAGAGATGCTCTCTGTTCAGCAGTCGGACGTGCTGGCATGGTTGGTGGGTCTTGGTCCAAGATATGAGTTAATTTTTTGAAACCCAGAATAATTCTGTAGTTCCTCAATCAGTCTTTGAAATTGGATCCAGTCAATCTGTGGGTGTCTAGTATTTTGGTCAGGAGGTTGGACACAGACATGTTTCCTGTAGAGAGTCAACAATTTCTAGTTAGATTATGTAATCAGACTTAACCAATTTGTTTAAAAATTTTATTTTTAAACAAATTAGGCTCCCACTATTTTCTCAGATCCCTACACTCCCTTGGTAGAGATATGAAAATCTTCGTGATCAGTGATTTCTAGTGGATGGTGCAGTCTCACCGATTGGCTCACCACCTCACCTAACAGTTATTGGTGATGGGTCAACCGATGAGTGGACAACTCTTGTCCAATGATTCTCTAATCATGGTGCACCCAAAACTCGGTCTCTAATTCATGAAGCTCACCATGCCCGAAATATTGCTCCAATCCTTAGTTAAGTCAAACCCACCATTTGCATGAAGTAGATTCTTGATTGGGTCCCTTACCGTATCCAGAATATTGAGCCCAACCCATCCTCTAATTTGTAGCATCCAATGCCTAATGGACATGGTTGCATCTTTTTGGTGCAACTGAGCCACTATATCCAGTCGAGAACAATCAACCCAGGGAAGGGCCCGCACATCCACAATGGTGAAAGACCTAGACTTAATATTTTTTTAGGAAGATTTGATTTAGGTCTCATTAAACTTGACTTGACATAGTCATAACAATTATGACTAACCTAGTGGCATGGGTTAGCTCGAATTATTAGCCACCTCAAATCAAAACTGGATCGACACATATGGCCAGGTAAGTGAGACTGATGGAAGGGATATACCATTAACTCAATAAGAACGCATTCGAGTCGAGTAGCTCTCAATTAAAAACCAGTCGGTCGCATCTGCCCAACTTACCTTAGACACCAAATTATTGAACCAGAACTAATTAGGTTAGCCTACAATCCAAGCTCTAACCACTGAGCCAAATTAGGTCTTAACTTGATCGAGTTACATCTAAATGTGATTCGACCTTAACCCAGACATAATCTTTTTAGGCTGGTCAATTATTAGCTTTTATGATCCCATTTAACCAATTATTGATTCAGTTTGATCAACCACTAGACCTAATTGAGCTACCCAAGTCCGAACCCAATTTTATGAAAATGACTTAGATCTAAAATTCTCAATTTTAGACCTAATTTAATTTTATAAGCTTAATTTATTAATTAAGTCTTGGGTTCATAAATAAAATATATAAAATAAATCCTAGGATTTCAGGATCTAGAGTTTTGCAGAAAAATAAGTTTTAATTTCTGATTAAGGATGAACACGCAGCATCCCTACACATCATAAGAACACCCCATTGAATGGGAGGAGAGGGCCTTTAAATCTTACTTTATTCTTATGACCGGACGGCCATGAGGAATACCTTAATCAGAAATATAAATTTAACTACAAAACTAGTTAGATCTAAATTTACATATCACATATACAATTTAAGATCTAACTAATATATGCTTTGCATACATCTCATGTATCAAAAATTGATCTAATTAAAATGCTTTCAGATTTAATACATCACATGTAATATCTAAAAAATAAAATTTAAATTAAACTATTCAACATAAAATTTATTCTAGACAGTTACTAGAACAATTCTGTAACTAGTCTAGGTATGCAACAGATCAATCTTATGTATTATCCAAATTTTTATTTTTTTTTTTGATCTGAATATATAATATTTATATCATAAAAATCAGAGAATAAATTAGATCTAAATTATATTTTAATCTCATTAAAATATAAACTTATAAGACTATTCATAGATCAAACTATTCCTAGTCTAGTCATGCATCTCATGCATGTTAGATCTTCTCAGATTTAATTTTAAATATTTTAATTTTAGATCCTATAATATCTGATGTGATATCTGAAATTTTTTAATATCAGATAAATTAAAATTAAAATTAGATCTAAATTAGATCTAAAACTGAGCCATCAATCTGGCTCTGATACCAGTTGAAGGAAAAATCGCCTTTTTTCTTGTAGGATCTTTCAGATTTCATCAAATCTGGGATGAAATAATTTTTAAAAAAAATTATTCTATATTTATTTCAGATCTAAATCTTTAGATCTAATTTTATTATCTGATATTAATTCTAAAATAAATTTAAAAGCATGAGGAAATATGAAATATCTCAAGGGTAATCTGATTATCCTGTAGATGATTGCAGCAAGTCTGAGGTTCTGATTTAGCCACACAATCGCCTGGTCTCTAGTAGTATCCACTTAGGCAATACCTAGATCATCTTCTCCTCATGAATCTCTGCTCCAAAAATTAGAACTAAATCTGATTAGGAAGATCTTCAAAAATCTTTCTGAAGTTGGAGTAGCAGCTTGTCGAAGAACTCCTGCAGCCTTCCTGTTCAAGGCATTACCACACCTTGATCTTGCATTAGATGGATGCCCAACTCCTTGGACATGAATAGGGGAGGAAGGACTTTATATGGGATGTGGAGAAGAGGAGGGGGGGTGGCAGCTTTGATGGGTTTGGTGCAATCACAAGAAACCCTAGGTGCAGACAGGGTTTATATAGACCCTACTGTGCTGCGCAGTGCCACACTATTCGACCAATCAAAAAATTTCAATAAATTTGAAAAAATTTTGATTGGTGGAGTGATGTCATTTGATCACATCAGATAAGAACCCAAGCCTCTCTCCAAGAGTTGGCACCAACATTGGATAAGCACAATCATGTTAGCACCAAAGAGTCCATGTTGATCAAATCAACTTCCATCCTTATCCACTTGGGGCGCCCTCTTTATCCAATTGGGCTCACGCTATAATTTGATTATGGAACCTAATTTGATACTAATTTGGCATGTGGACACTCCATAAAAATTTTTTAATGAGCTCTTGCTAAGTGGCCTTTAATTTAAGACCCATATGTCAACTTTTGACTGATGTCCTAAAATGAAATTGGCAGGTGACAGAAATTAGTAGGTGCTTGTCTTAAATTCATCTCATGAATTAAGATAAACCTTTTCTGAGCTGGACAAGCTTCATTTAGATTGAAAAAAATCTTCTCAAGATTCTCTGGGTGAATCAAATCACATTTAGCTCAATCGAGATAGAAAAGATTACACGAGGAGAAAATTAGGCTCAATCATGTGCTTGCATGATTTTCTTGAACCTAATTGGATCTAATCCAAATCAATTGGGCTAGCCCAATTGATGATATCCAGATCCTAACCCTTGTTAGTGTGACCCAGTTAGGTTCAATTTCATATGGTAATGAGATATGTCGTGATCGACATCATCAAAACTCCTTTCGATGGATCAGAACTCCTCTGATTCATACAATTAGAATGATCGATCATCAAGATCATTTTAATTGCTCTCAAAATCCATCAGTGATATCTAGCAGTATATGATGGCAATCCATCAGAACTGAAGATGAACCTCTCGGTGCAGCTACCTGTGTGATTGAGTTCCTCTATCATGAGTCCCGACTGAATTAGGGTTAAGGTGAACTCGTCAAACCCAACATCAGTCATATGAATCAATCGATCGATCTGAGTTAGATGTGAAACTTCAATGGAAAACTCTTTTCCATTATTTCACTTTGCCATGGCCATGGGCTTAAGGACTTGATCTTTCGATCACCATAGGACTACTCTTCTTATCTACCGAGGTTGATAGATCCCATCTTGGTGTGACCTAGTTCCTACAATGAATATACTACAGCCAACATACACCTCAGAGTTTTGAATGGCTAAGAGACCGAGTTATGGTGTAGTCAAACTATAACACACTCAAGGTGAACTGTCGATGCATCTCAGGTCAAAGAACTAGACACACAACTGCAGCATCGAGCTAGTCATTGACGAGAAGGTAGACTTATGACTGCTCAAGGTGGTCATGCTCAGTACTCTCATTCTCAATGAATATCTGTACTCTTGCTTCGGTGTTTCCATACCGTAGACTCAAGACACATCTACCCTAAGGAAGCGATCATACACCAACCTTTCGGATCGATCACCATCCTCGTGATGATCCTATGGTCAGGAGCTGTTTATGAGTTAGTTATATAAATTCATACCTTAAATTTTCAACTCTTAAAAATATAAATTGATATTCTTACTAACTCAAAGGATGTATCACAAACACAATGTACTCAATGTGATAGAAGAATAACCCATTTATTGATTTATAAATAAAATTATAAATTTATCCTTAGATTTATACAGGAATGTGTCAGCCAATCTGGCATCTAGGGCACACATCTAACACGTAGGAGAAGAATAAAATATTGTATCTGATAAAAGAGTTTCACTTGCAGAAGGACTCTTATCAGATATAACTTTTCCTCTATTTAGGATGTGGAAAGACCTCTAAAATTTGATTTGGGGTGTGTGGATTGGATAACACCCGTTGATAGGCGTCTCCATGCTAATTATAAATAACATGGAGTCTCTGATGTTTTGGCATTCAGAAGTGTATCTCTTCTTTCTTACATTCATCTCTAGTTTGTCCAATTTCTTTCTTCCTTCTCTTATTGGGACAAGTCCAAATATAGTAAGGGCAAGTCCGATTTAGGACAAAGGCTTAGGAAGATAGTAAAGGAAGACAAAGAGATAAGAAAGGTAGAAAAAGACAAGCCAAGGGAGGAGGGTGTTTAAGAAAATACAAGAGGAGTGCTGTGCTGCCCAAATTAGTGAAGAAAAATTTTGAAAGAGCTTACATCTTGATCCAGTCTCTATGTGGATCATCATTGGAGGGCGAACGCTTGGGCGCCTAGTGGAAGCTCTGTCGAAATTTTTTTTTTTTGATTTAGTGATACAGGTATTTTTCTATATCTTTTGTAGTGTCATGCATATTTAGATATATGATTGTTAATCACCAAGAAGGTCTTGACTTAGGGTTTGATAATTATGATTTCATTATGCAAAGTTATGAAATTCATACTTCCATTGTGCTATCATAACCCATCATTTCCTTCCACAAATTTTTATCGCACAAAAATTCTTCCTTACATGCCTTAAATAGATAATTTTTATCCTATTTTGAATCATATTCAAATAAAAAAAAAATTTGAATGAAAGAGAGTCCCAGATAAGGTGGGGTGCCTCCTATTGGTGCCCCCTCTCCTTCACACACGTGAAAATAGAAAAGAATATGAAAAATAATGCCCCTCTTCCTATCTTGGTATGATTTTTGGGCTCTCTGAGTCATGGTTCATCTGGTTCAAGTAGAGCCTCAATCGGGTTCAAATCGAGTCTAAAACGATCCAAATTTGAAAAGGCTGTCAAGCCTGATCCAATCAGGTTTGAAATCCAAATCTGATTTGGATAATTGAACCTAATTAATATTAAATTAAATTAAGTTTAATTAAATTAAATTTAATTTAAATTAATTAAAACTTAATTCATAATTTAATCAGCCTCAAAAAAATTTGCAACACTTGCTATTAAGTCCCTGCACTAACAATTAGCAGCTGCCAAAACTGTAATGCTTACAAATTAGTAGTTTCTAATATTCAAACTATCAATCCAATTGATAATTCAAATATGATCTAAGCTATTGAACAGGTCATGCTCTTTTTGTATGTGACCCCTCAGGTTCTATTCTATCTGAGTAGTGAGACATACCATGATCTCTATCACAGTATCATTGAAACTCTTTTTGATAGGTTGAAACGATTCCAACTAACCTCAACAAAGATCGTTAATCCGAAAATGATCTTTGTGAGTTCGCACAATCCACCAGTGACGTCTAGCAACATATAATGATAATCTAGCAAAACAGAAAAGTGAACCCTTAGGTGCAGTTATCGTGTGATACAATCCCTCTATCGAGAGTCCCGACTTGACGGAGGTCATGGAGAACTCGTCAAATCCCATCGTCAGTCATATACTAGATTGGCTTGACTCGAGTTCATTTATGAATCTCGTAAAAACTCTTTTTTAGTATTCACACTTACTCTGGCTAAAAATTTTTTGAACTCAGTCTTGCGAATAGCATAGGACTTCTTCTTTTCTACCAAGGTCGATAGATTCTATCTAGGTGTATCCTACTCCAAACAGCGAACCTGAACCTACATAGCCAACATACACAGTAAAGATCCATATGGATAGGGACCAAAGGAACATACAGTCAAACTATATAGCCTCGCTGCGAATAGCCAACACATCATAGATTAAAAGATCAGTCACACCACTGCAGCATTGAGAAAACCACTGACAAGTGAGTAGACATCCAAGTGGTTTCTCATATTGGTCACACTCAGTGCAAGTTATTCTCTAACAACTATCTGCACTCTCACCCCAGTGTCTCTATACCATAGACTCGAAACTCATCTATCCTAAAGGAAGGTGATCCATGCACCAATCTCGAATGGATTGATCACTGTCCTCTGTGACGATCCTTCGATCGAGAGTATTTAGAAATTAACCACTAATGATGTATGTTTCAAATTCTCAACACCTTGAGAATATACAAAATTATCTTTATTAATTTTTAGGATAAATCATGAACACATAAACATGATTGGTTATTAAGACTACCCAACAAGTACAAAACATATCCTAGAGAAAAGTATGTGTCAGCCAAGATTGACCTCTAGGGCACACATTCAATAAACTCCCACTTGCACTAAAGCCAATCTGCCATATACTTGAGTTCCATGTTCTGAAGATAGGCTTCAGTGTTTAGCTGGCTAAGTGACTTGGGCCTACCACTATCATGTGGAGTCTACTCTCTTCATCTTCATGTATTTCTACTTGAGATAATCGCATATATCTATTCTATGTACATAGAATTCTAGTGAAACCTTGGCTTTTTAGCGAGGGCTATGGACTATTATCTTTACAGTACAGTGTCATAGCATCCAATGGTATGACATCTAATTCTGCAACTATCATAAGAATCAGAATACATTTTGCACATCTATAGCATATTCAGCTTCCACTGATCGATTATTTAAAATCCTTCCATTAAATCAAACCAATATAACTTAAGAATACATGCTGATGTAGATATTCTACCATCAGCATCAGTATATCCTCCCACTCTTAGCTCTAGCCCTTATTCAAAGATGAGGAATAATCTCTTAGTGCTTCTCAAATACTTAGGGACATTTTCATAGCAATCCAAAGCTCCCAGCTTGGATTTGACTAAAATCTGCTCGTGACTTTTACAGTAAGATTTAGGAAGTCAAGTACATAGCATGGTATATACCTATGCCCAAGAGGATAATGGATCCCTCTTGGAGGTTTCAATGCTAAATCCTTTCAGCACCTCTTCTATATACTTATCTATAAAAACCAAACATCCTTTTAGGATCTATCTCTATAGACCTTTTATTTCCATAATGTTTGACCTAAGTCTTTGAAAAGAAAATTCTATATGTAACCATATCATAATCGATGTCAGCATGGGACCCTCCTACTGACTTTCATGTAACTACATGATTCCTTATATCATGTCGTTGTAGGTTTTGGGATCATCCCTATGTTTTTAATCTCCCTTGAGAAACACTTTCTCTGAATTCTTTGTAAGAAAACCAAGTATCTTTCTAAAAGATAGAAGATCCTACTAGATCGATGAGATGGAGAAAGTACTATATATACTGGCTCATCTTAAATAGATTGTATAGGTTTTCTGACTCGTTCTTTAGAGATTTTTTCTTTGAGTTCATCCTCCCACTGTTTTCAAGAAAATAGTATGATTGCTCACAATCACATTGTGAACCATTGGAAAGAGAAAGTGATATCTCAAACATCTTTTGGGATACCCTATAAATGAGTTCTCATAAACCTATTCTCTAACTTGTCCACCATATCATATCTCATATGGTACGGTGAAACCAACTTTAGAGGAAACCTAATTTAAATTTCAAAAATTAAATCTTGCTCCTAAAGAAACAATAATTAAATTAGTGATATTCATGATGGATCAGACCATATCTCATATAGTGCCATTGCTCCTCATATATACACCATTGAGCTGAGGTGTACAAGGAGAATTTCATCATGAAACTATGCCATTCTTTTTAAATAATCAACAAATTTTCTATTTGGTATTGCATCCTCGATCCGAATAAAGTACCTTTAAAAATTTTTTGATTTATCTTTTCTACTTCATATCTGAATTTTTTGAATGTTTCAAAATCTTTCAGATTTGTATCTCACATACATACCTATACCATGATGCTCATTGGTAAAGGTGATGAAGTAGTGACAATCTCCTAGTCTGGCTCATCAAATGGGCCATACACATCATATGTGTACTAGGACAAGTATCTTAGTGGTCCTAGTCCTTTAACCCATAAAGGATAGTTTGGTCATTAATCTTTAAAGAGATGATACACAAACTAGATATGATTTAACAATCAATGAGCCTAAAGGCCCATTTTCTCCAATCAGCAAATCATTTTTTTTCATATATGACCTAGCCAAAAGAACCATCTATATACTTCAGGTTATCTGGTTCTGAATCTCTCAGACCCAATGGCATTCACTATTTTACTCAAATAATTTTTACAATTGCATCACACCATGTAAATGACAAAAATTAAATCCAAACGGTAATCATCGAGATTAGGTGCTCACAGTCTCAGTGCAACTTTTGCATAATTGCCGACTCAAAAGAGTCACTTCACCTTCCCTCAGTCCTCTTCTTTCTTTAGACCTTATATTAAAGTGCGTAATATGCACTAAAGTCTAATGAAAAAGAGAAAACCATAAGATCAATTTTGAGCAATTCAACATACCTTTCGAAAGTATGTAAATGTTTCTTTTAGGTTCTCTAGGTATGTACCTCTGAACTTTTCAAGATCCCTTAGTTACCAGTATATCGACCAATTTAGTTAAGATGCTATAATATTTATTCATATAATAGTTTCATAAACTATCCGTATGAATCAAAAATTACAAGATCAAATTCATTAGCAATTTTTTATGCATTGTCATGTCGAGTATTTCAAGCTCTTCAATGTCCTCGATCATTGATCATGGACAAACTGTCCATCATGTAACTCATGCACTGTGTGACTCTGATCATCTCATAACTATTACAGATGAATCTGCATGTCATTAGCAGTCTATATGTCCTTAAGCATCCATTGAATTTCATCAACTATGAAGTCTAATTTATAGTGCTTAACCTAATTGTCAATGTCCAACCATTTGTTAAGTATAGTTCGTTGACTATGGATTGGATAAGCTGATGATATTGGGTTAACTTGATTAAGAATATGGCTTAATTTTTAAAAACTAAGAACTATTCTTAGATTTCTGAGCCAAAATATGTAATTGTTGCCCAGCTATGCAACCCAAGAGAGGGGGGTGAATTGGGTTTCTAAAAATTTTAAGAATTGATTAATTACTTATGATGAACAAGACAAAGATTTTAATTTAATATTAAATACCTAAAACAGGAATGCAAGGATATAATAAAGAAATAAAGTGAAGCGATAAAGCACACCACAAACACAAGGATTTATAGTGGTTCGGTGCCAACCCTGCACCTACATCCACTCCCCAAGCTCCTACTTGGGAATTTCAATCCACTATGCTTGTATTCAACCTGAATACAAAACGTCGGAAACTCCGACACTAGCTATCCCAAGCTAGATCACTTGTTTCCCGGGTACAAGTAAACCCAAAATACTTCGATTTCAGGTTCGGATCAACCTTTCCTTGTTTTGGAAATCCTCCAAAAACAAGAACAAAAACTCACAAAGAGTTAGAAAATTTTGAGCACAGATTAATACAATAACAGCTCCTTAAATGAGCGAATATAATAATAAAAATTTTACTCAAATGAAGAACCCCTTTTCGGATTTTCTCAAAGTGGATGAACGCTTGAACGAATGCTTGAGAAGAGGTTGATTGTTGATTGAAGATCTCTTGAAAACTTTGGAAGATCTCTAGATCAAGGTTGAACAATAGGCTCGAAAGATCCTCTCTTTGAAAGCTCTTGAATCTCTTTCACAATCTCTCGTGTGGATTTTGGATCCTCTTTTCTTTTTCTCTCAAATTATCTCGTGGATCCTCTCAATGAATTTTATCTCTCTTTTGATCTGCCGATTGATCTTCTTTTGTTTTCTCTCCAATTTGATCTGCTATTTAATCTATAATTTCTTTCACCATTTAAAGCATTTTATGACATTAGAAGCAAGAGAAAATAATTTAGGCAGATAAAGAGCCGTTAGAGCAATTTTAGGAAGCATAAAAGGTAATTAAAACGGGCAAAAAAATAGCCGTTGCTGATATTTTCCATCGCAGGGGTCGACTCATGAGTCGACTCATGCTACAGGAGTCGACTCATGAGTCGACTTCTGTTGCACAGACCAGACAGTCTTGATTTCTGGATTTTTCGGCTCAAATCAGCAGAGGTCGACTCATGAGTCGACTCATGCCTTGTGGGTCGACTCATGAGTCGACTCACAGGTCGTGCCAAGTCAAAAATCCAGCGTGCCATGAGAATTTTTTTGCGTGCCAGTCAGCTCATAGTGCCATGAGTTGACTCATGAGTCGACTCATGCACTTCAAACCTTCATAACTTCAAAAATATAAATCCAAATACAATGAAATTTTCACCAATAGTTTACAAATCATTTGTTCTATCAAATGATACTATCAAATCAGAATTTTAGTAAAATTATGATTTTGCCCTTGAAGAGCATAAGGACTTTTTCAATTTAAAATTATTTGTATCCCTTCAATCTGCTTTGTAATCATCAAAATCAATCTAGGAGCGCAATCTCCCCCTTTTTGATGATGACAAAACACTTGAACAAAAATATTTATGTTAATGCATTAATTTCAAAAGAATCCATTATTGGTGTATATGCTTGAAAAGAGTATGATTCTTAAATAGTCATATGCAAAAATAATTTGTCCATTTGCTTAAGAATTTGAAGATATGCTCATTTGATTATGTGATTTTGGTGTTAGAGTGGAAAACTTGTTTTTGTTATCAGATTGAGCTCTATTTTGAAAATTCCATTCTCATTTGATTTTAGTTTTAGCATCAGAGCAAAAAAAAATACTTATGTGCTTAAAAAAAATATGTGTGCCAAAGTATGTTTAAAAGTTGATTTTGAGCTTAAGTGTATTAACTCATTTTGAGCTTAAGATATATCAGAGCAAGAGAAAAAAAATAAATTTTGCAATGTATCAGAGCAAGAACAATAATTTTTACAATGTTATCCGAAAAGATTTTACAATGTATCAGAGTAAATGTTATAATATATCAGAGAAAATTTCACACTGTATCAGAGCAAATATCAGAGAAACTTTCACACTGTATCAGATTAAATTTTATCATGTATCAGAGCAAGTTAAAAGAAATTTTAGGGTGTATCAGAGTAAATCAAATTTCTTAAGATGTATCAAGGTAAATTTCAAAAGATATATCAGAGCAAGTTTGAATTTTGAAATATATCAGAGCATATAAAAAATTACTTATTTGCATTGTACTTATGATTTTGCTTTTGATGGATGAATTTTTGTTTAATTTCTGTCTGATATCAAATTTCTCAAATTTTTGCTTAATTTCTCAAATTTTTGTTTAATATCTCCAATTTTTGTTTAATATCTCCAATTTTGTTTTGTTTAATTTCTCCCCCTTTTTGACATCATCAAATATGGTTAACTCTTCCTTTTTTTTTTTTTTTTTTAAATATTCTTTAATTTCTCCCCTTTTAGAGTTTATCATAGAAGTTTGCTCCCCCTTAATA